>NC_092160.1:28227218-28379718 GCF_045791955.1 Oncorhynchus clarkii lewisi | reverse complement strand
TCACTAAACACAAATGCATCTTTTGTAAATAATGTCTGAGTGTTGGACTTGTCCCCTGGCTATCCGTAAATAAAAACAAGAACATAATATTAATATGAGGAATTTGAAATTATTTATACTTCCACTTTTGATACTTAAGTATATTTTTGCAATTACAATTACTTTTGATTAATAGGTACATTTAAAACCAAATACTATTATAATAAATATGACAATTGGATACTTTTTGCACCACTGCTGCTGTCTACTGTGAGCTCTTAGTAACACCAAAGACCACAGGCAGGCGGGACACGCACACACAGAAGTAACGCAGTCTGGCAGGTGAAGAGAGGATGAGGACACATTAGGGTTAATCAGGTGTTGGCTCTCTGACCATTTCAGAGAGTGTGTGTGTTTGTGGGGGGGGGGGTGGGGGGGGGGGGATGTATCCTTAATGATCTCACTCATCCCATCAGAGATTTGTGCCTTCTCACTTATTCATCTGCCACTCTAAGAAGCGTGATGGAGGGAGGGAGCGATAGAGGGGGAGGGAGGGAGGGAGGGAGGGAGGGAGGGAGGGAGGGAGGGAGGGAGGGAGGGAGGGAGGGAGGGAGGGAGGGAGATCTGACAGCGATCAGAGTGAAGAAGGCAGTGGAGAGAGAAAGAGTAAGAGAGGTGGAAAAAGACAGTTCAGCAAATTAATTAAGGTGTAAAGCCCAGTAGGGTGTATCACCATGTGACACGCTCCACATCAAACTTCCACCTACATCCTGATTTGATATGAATCAGAGACTTGAGTGAATATTCACAGGCTATATGGACACACATTTCTAGAAGGTAACGATTCTGCCCTGAATGAACAACAAGTTGGATCAGTTGGAGTGGGGTTTAAACCAGTCACCATGAGGCCACAGGCTAGAACACCTTTTAACAGGCTGACAGAGAGACGGACAAGCAGACAGACACACACACTTTGCTAATGCGAACTAGCGCTAGCAAGCTAGTCACAAGTTAAGTTCACTCATGCGATTTTTCAAAAAGCTACGTCTGGAGGACGAAGAGCACGCCCCCATTCTCATCGACGGGGCTGTAGTGGAGCAGGTTGAGAGCTTCAAGTTCCTTGGTGTCCACATCACCAACAAACTAACATGTTCCAAACACACCAAGACAGTTGTGAAGAGAGCACGTCAAAACCTATTCCCCCTCAGGAGACTGAAAAGATTTGGCATGGGAGAGCATGATTTGGCAGTGGTTGCATCACTGCCTGGTATGGCAACTGCTCGGCCTCCGACTGCAAGGCACTACAGAGGGTAGTGCGAACAGCCCAGTACATCACTGTGACCAAGCTTCCTGCCATCCAGGAACTCTACACCAGGCAGTGTCAGAGGAAGGCCCTGAAAATTGTCAAAGACTCCAGCCACCCTGGTCATAGACTGTTCTCTCTGCTAACGCACGGAAAACGGTACCGGAACGCAAAGTCGAGGTCCAAGATGCTTATAAAACAGTTCTACCTCCAAGCCATAAGACTCCTGTACATCTAATCAAATGGGTACCCAGCCTATTTACATTGCCCCTCCCCCCTCTTTTACACTAAAACTACTCTCTGTTGTTATCATAGATGCATAGTGCATAGATGCATAGATGCATAGATCTATGCATAGATGCATAGTCACTCTAATAACATGTACATATTACCTAAACTTACCAGTCCCCTGCACATTGACTCTGTACCGGTAACCCCTGTATATAACCTCGCTATTGTTATTTTACTGCTGCTCTTTAATTACTTGTTACTTTTATTTGATATTCTTATCCATATTTTTGATTTGATTTGATTTATTCGACTACCTCCATCAGCCCAATCTGTCATGGTCATCAGTCCAATCTGTCAGGGTCATCAACCCAATCTGTCAGGGTCATCAACCCAATCTGTCAGAGTCATCAGTCCAATCTGTCAGAGTCATCAGCCCAATCTGTCAGAGTCATCAGCCCAATCTGTCAGTCATCAGTCCAATCTGTCAGAGTCATCAGCCCAATCTGTCAGAGTCATCAGCCCAATCTGTCAGTCATCAGTCCAATCTGTCAGAGTCATCAACCCAATCTGTCAGAGTCATCAGTCCAATCTGTCAGAGTCATCAGCCCAATCTGTCAGAGTCATCAACCCAATCTGTCAGAGTCATCAACCCAATCTGTCAGAGTCATCAGTCCAATCTGTCAGAGTCATCAGTCCAATCTGTCAGAGTCATCAACCCAATCTGTCAGAGTCATCAATCCAATCTGTCAGAGTCATCAACCCAATCTGTCAGAGTCATCAGTCCAATCTGTCAGAGTCATCAGTCCAATCTGTCAGGGTCATCAACCCAATCTGTCAGAGTCATCAACCCAATCTGTCATAGTCATCAGCCCAATCTGTCAGAGTCATCAACCCAATCTGTCAGGGTCATCAACCCAATCTGTCAGGGTCATCAACCCAATCTGTCAGAGTCATCAGTCCAATCTGTCAGAGTCATCAGTCCAATCTGTCAGGGTCATCAACCCAATCTGTCAGAGTCATCAACCCAATCTGTCAGGGTCATCAGCCCAATCTGTCAGAGTCATCAACCCAATATGTCAGAGTCATCAACCCAATATGGCAGGGTCATCAGTCCAATCTGTCAGAGTCATCAGTCCAATCTGTCAGGGTCATCAGTCCAACCTGTCAGAGTCATCAGTCCAATCTGTCAGAGTCATCAGTCCAATCTGTCAGGGTCATCAACCCAATCTGTCACGGTCATCAACCCAATCTGTCAGGGTCATCAACCCAATCTGTCAGAGTCATCAGTCCAATCTGTCAGAGTCATCAGTCCAATCTGTCAGGGTCATCAGTCCAATCTGTCAGAGTCATCAGTCCAATCTGTCAGAGTCATCAGTCCAATCTGTCAGAGTCATCAGTCCAATCTGTCAGAGTCATCAGTCCAATCTGTCAGAGTCATCAGACCAATCTGTCAGAGTCATCAACCCAATCTGTCAAAGTCATCAACCCATTCTGTCAGAGTCATCAGTCCAATCTGTCAGGGTCATCAACCCAATCTGTCAGAGTCATCAGTCCAATCTGTCAGAGTCATCAGCCCAATCTGTCAGGGTCATCAACCCAATCTGTCAGAGTCATCAGTCCAATCTGTCAGAGTCATCAACCCAATCTGTCAGAGTCATCAGCCCAATCTGTCAGAGTCATCAGTCCAATCTGTCAGAGTCATCAGTCCAATCTGTCAGAGTCATCAACCCAATCTGTCAGGGTCATCAGTCCAATCTGTCAGGGTCATCAGTCCAATCTGTCAGAGTCATCAGTCCAATCTGTCAGGGTCATCAGTCCAATCTGTCAGGGTCATCAGTCCAATCTGTCAGGGTCATCAGTCCAATCTGTCAGAGTCATCAGTCCAATCTGTCAGAGTCATCAGTCCAATCTGTCAGAGTCATCAACCCAATCTGTCAGGGTCATCAGTCCAATCTGTCAGGGTCATCAGTCCAATCTGTCAGAGTCATCAGTCCAATCTGTCAGGGTCATCAGTCCAATCTGTCAGAGTCATCAGTCCAATCTGTCAGAGTCATCAGTCCAATCTGTCAGGGTCATCAGTCCAATCTGTCAGAGTCATCAGTCCAATCTGTCAGGGTCATCAGTCCAATCTGTCAGGGTCATCAGTCCAATCTGTCAGAGTCATCAGTCCAATCTGTCAGGGTCATCAGTCCAATCTGTCAGAGTCATCAGTCCAATCTGTCAGGGTCATCAGTCCAATCTGTCAGAGTCATCAGTCCAATCTATCAGGGTCATCAGCCCAATCTGTCAGAGTCATCAACCCAATCTGTCAGAGTCATCAGTCCAATCTGTCAGAGTCATCAGTCCAATCTGTCAAGGTCATCAGTCCAATCTGTCAGAGTCATCAACCCAATCTGTCAAGGTCATCAACCCAATCTGTCAGGGTCATCAACCCAATCTGTCAGAGTCATCAACCCAATCTGTCAGAGTCATCAGCCCATGAGAAGGCTATCATATCTGCCCAATCTATCAGACTCATCAATTTATGAGGAAGCTAGCATGTCAGCCCATTAGAGAGTTAGCTTGTCTGCCCATGAGATGGTTAGCATGTCAGCCCATGAGGAGGTTAGCATGTCAGCCCATGAGGAGGCTAGCATGTCAGCCCATGAGGTGGCTAGCATGTCAGGCCATTGGGAGGTTAGCATGTCAGACCATGGTGAGGTTAGCATGGCTACTGCTTCAACTTCCACAGCCCAGCTAGCTCATCATCGCCAGCCCTATCTTATCACGTTGAGGAAAAATGTGTAGACATTTCCCAGAGGCCATTATGGAAAGCTGATTTGTTAGAGACGGACATAAGGTTTCGAAGCACCTTTGCAAGGCATGCTTCTGTCAGGAATTTTCATCCCTTATTGAAGTTTTGGACAGATTCACCTGCCATTTTCCCTAACATCAATAACTACTAAGGCCCATCATCACCCATCCTATGACTGCATGTACAGTTGAGAGACTCTTCTCCACTACAGGCTGCATCAAAACATCCATCAGATCGTGCATGCTGACCGCACGTCTCAACCATTTAGCCATGTTGCCCTTTGAAAGGGAACTCAATGACTCTTTGTACTAAAATGAAATCATCTCCATCTTCAACACCAAGCCTAGGCGACTACGCCTTGTGCTGGAAAACGTGAAACACAAGAAAGGTAAGCCTGAATACCGTTTATTTATGATTTGGTCTAATGTTTTCATGCGGGTCTTAGTAGGCAGGGTCTATATGAGTGTGAGTCAAAGTGAGCTACTGTATTCATACCCACCATCATATTGGGCTATGTGTACTGAACATGTGTGTGAGTCAAAGTGAGCTACTGTATTCATACCCACCATCATATTGGGCTATGTGTACTGAACATGTGTGTGAGTCAAAGTGAGCTACTGTATTCATACCCACCATCATATTGGGCTATGTGTACTGAACATGTGTGTGAGTCAAAGTGAGCTACTGTATTCATACCCACCATCATATTGGGCTATGTGTACTGAACATGTGTGTGAGTCAAAGTGAGCTACTGTATTCATACCCACCATCATATTGGGCTATGTGTACTGAACATGTGTGTGAGTCAAAGTGAGCTACTGTATTCATACCCACCATCATATTGGGCTATGTATACTGAACATGTGTGTGAGTCAAAGTGAGCTACTGTATTCATACCCACCATCATATTGGGCTATGTGTACTGAACATGTGTGTGAGTCAAAGTGAGCTACTGTATTCATACCCACCATCATATTGGGCTATGTGTACTGAACAAAAATATAAACTCAACATGTAAAGTGTTGGTTCCATGAAATAAAAGATCCCAGAAATGTTCCATATGCACAAAAAGCGTATTTCTCTCAAATTCTGTGCACAAATTTGATTACATCCCTGTTAGTGAGCATTTCTCCATTGCCAAGATAATCCATCCAACTGACAGGTGTGGCATATCAAGAAGTGGATTAAACAGCATGATCATTTCACAGGTACACCTTGTGCTGGGGACACTAAAAGGCTACTCTAAAATGTGCAGTTTTGTCATACAACACAATGCCACAGATGTCTCAAGTTTTGAGGGAGAATGCAATTGGCTCCACCAGAGCTGTTGCCATTGAATTGAATGTTAATTTCTCTACCATAAGCCGTCTCCAACGTTGTTTTTGAGAATTTGGCTGTATGTACAACAGTCCTCACAACACAGACAACGTGTAACCACACCAGCCAAGGACCTCCACTTCCACTTATTTTTTGGGGAATGTAAATGAAGTAAAGGTAAAAGTTGTCAACAATAATGCTCACCTTTGATGGCCACTGGCATGCTGGAGTAGTGTGCTCTTCACGGATGAAGCCCGGTTTCAACTGTATCGGCAGATGCCAGACAGCGTGTATGGTGTCGTGTGGGCAAGCGGTTTGCTGATGTCAACGTTGTGAACAGAGTGCCGCATGGTGGCGGGGTTATGGTATGGGGCGGGCATAAACTATAGACAACAAACAAAACTGCATTTTATTGATGCCAATTTGAATGCACAGCGATACTGTGACTAGATTCTGAGGCCCATCGTCGTGCCCCTCATCCGCTGCCATCACCTCATGTTTCAGCATGATAATGCATGGCCCCATGTCGCAAGGATATGTACACAATTAATGGAAGCTGAAAATGTCCTAGTTCTTCCATGGCCTGCATACTCAACAGCCATTGAACATGTTTGGGATACTCTGGATCGCTGTGTGCGACAGCGTGTTCCAGTTCCTGACAAAATATCCAGCAGCTTCACACAGCTATTGAAGAGTAGGGGGACAACATTCCACAGGCCACAACCAACAGCCTGATCAACTCTATGTGAAGGAGATGTGTCCCACTGCATAAGGGCAAATGGTGGTCACACCAGATCCTGACTGTTTTTTTGATCCACGCCCCTACCTCCTTTTTAAGGTATCTGTGACCAACAGATGCATATTTGTATTACCAGTCATGTGAAATCCAAAGATTAGTGCCTAATGAATTTATTTCAATTGACTGATTTCCTTATATGAAGTGTAACTCAGTAAAATCTTTGAAATTATTACATGTTGTGTTGATATTTTTATGTGTATGAGGATTTCATGTTTTCATGCCTGCCTTGGTAGGCCAGGTTTAAGTTTGCTGATTCAAATGAGCTATTGTTGTCATACCCGCCATGGTATTATGTATAATCATTTCATGTTTGATTATTCACCTTTAGTTATTCATTTCATACTCGTCCTACAGTTCAAGATATAGGCCTAAAGTGTTTATTGTATTGTGTGTGACTGTTTTCATCTGGCAGAAAGTGTGCACTTTTGGGCTTAACGAAAACACTCAGAGCTTTCTATTCTTCCATGCTTCCTTCTGTAACAAGCTGTTTGCTCATATTCCAATCCAGTGCCGAGCTGGTGTTCGGCCGATGCGCTGACCATGGTCCTGAATCCACCTGTTGTGCCTGTACTGTAGATCACTCCTTTGAATGGAAGTGGCTGATCTGATCTTATAATAGGTTGATTATTTCATTAGGTTGGACTGAACAGTTTATCCATTTTCCGTATTTTGTGACAGCATAATATTTCCAATTTTATCACTCAGCTTTTCTGCTGCTGTAGAATCTCTCTCTCTCTCTCTCTCTCTCTCCCTCTCCCTCTCCCTCTCCCTCTCCCTCTCCCTCCCTCCCTCCCTCCCTCCCAAGGGGCTTTATTGACATGGGAAACACATGTTAACATTGCCAAAGCAAGTGAGGTAGATAATATACAAAAGTTAAATAAAAATATAAAAATTAACAGTGAACAGTAAACCTGACACGTGTAAACATCGACGTGTATCTCTCTCTCTCCCTCTCTCTTTCTGAATATGTAAGTGATAGGCATGTTGTGTATTTCATTATGTTTGTTTACTGTCGTAAGCGTTTCTGTAATTGTGCACTTGCGCTGCCTACTTGGCAATATTAACGGGCTTGTTTGTCAAGGGAACTGTGTTGTGTTTCTTGTGAAACCATAGCATAGGCATATATTATTCAGCACCAGGGGCAGGTAATGTGGCTTGGCCGGCGCTGGCTGAGCGCGCGAAAGTCGGATCAAAGATTTCAGCACCCGACAGCTCCACACTCAGCTCTGACTTTCTGACTCCTGATAATTCGTATTCACAAGGAGAATTTGGCATATTTTCCCATGTCTCATGAGTTCTGCAGTTTAGCCGCTGTATTTTTATTCTCCGTGGAAGAGGTTGAGGGACAGGCTATGATGTTTAGGCCAGGGCTCTGACTCAATTTCGGTAGCGATCACCATTTCCCCTATAGATGAACTAGCCTACAGAAAATATGTGGCAAAGACTACAGCCTAGAAAAGTTAATAAAAAATAGTAAAAATAGGATAGAAATATGTGGAAATCATGGTGTATGGAATTTAATGTAGCCTAGGCCTTTTTTGTAACCCATAAATCTCCTCTAGCAAAACGCACAATACAGAGATGAATCAGCAGCGACTAACATCCAACCCTTCAGCTGCTGTGAAGTGTGGGAACTTCTCGAGTTTCCGGTTCACCTGTAACGCACCACAACAGAAAGCTATGCCTTTTCTTACCTCTGTGCTTATCTGGTCCCTTGGCCTAACATTTCCGCCATATGTCATTCTGGATATAATATTTCGCATTGTTATAATGTTAGGTGATTCAGAGTAGCCTACATATGTTTCTTATAGAATTTTTCACACAGGGCTGAACCAGTTTGGGATTTTTGGGGCAAAATGTGAGTATACCTACTTCTCTATGCACCACGACTACACCAGTGATGTCTCGGTTTTTTTGCTGAATTTTTGCTGGGAAATGTTGGCCCAGTCACACGGACATTTCTGCCTAGCCTCTGCAGGCAGGCCCAGGTACGGACCGAACGCACCAAGTTGATCATCCCCGAGGGAGATTTAGCTTTAGCCTAGCGACAGCGTCAGAGACAGGTTGCATGTTGTGTCGCAGCATGGAAGTTGCGAGAGCTTTATTATGATAAAGTGACAGTAGCCAGCTGCCTGCCCCCGCATACACACCCACACACCGCGGTCAGAGAGAGCGAAGCGCAGGCGTCAGAGCAGAACTAATAGTGAGCTGAGCACTGCATGACTCTACAACCTTACGGCAGGTCCGATCACTGTACTTCTGGAGGGTGATAAGCGGTGTAGATACAGCAACACCACAGTGTTCACAAGGCAGCCTATGCCTTATACAGCTTTTGACATGATATAGGCTACTGCTGACTGGGTCAACAACAGCTAAAGAAGGCTAGCTGACTAGCAGACTCATTATCGCAAGGCACGGAACTTAAGTCTAAGGTAACTTGTCTACTATATTAATGCAGTGATAACAGTGAGCTCGATAGAGCGCTGCTAGCCTATTCTGTAGCGACATGCGCTTCTTGCGAGAGGAGATGCAGTAGAGAGAACTAGCTTGGTTCAGTCTCGTATCCCCTCGCATCCCCACACCACTCGGGTCTAGCTGCAGTAGCATCAAAGCTCATTCAAATCCTAGCAGAGTCTGACGTCTTAGCTGAGAGGCTCGTGTCATTTCACTCAGACACACACCCGTCCTCTATTCTCTCTTCTGGGGATAGACTTTGGGAACAAATATCGGACGATGCAGTGTTCACTGCACTCGCACGCACGCACACACCCACAAGCAAGAAACCTCAATGTCATCGCAGGCTACAGCAAAGCCCTTCTCTCACACTGGGTGTGATAAAACTGATTCAGACACATTTAGGCGATATGTAGTTTGTTGTTTAAGCACAACAACAGGCTACTACCACTCTGCATTGTAACCAATGACGTGGAAACGAGCAGAGCCCCGAGCATCGTTCCAAAGAGAATGTATAATGCCTTACCTGTGTCTCAGCTGCGTGGCTCTCTCTTCATAATCCTTTCCAACGGAAACTTTTCCTCCACTCCAGACAAACGGTCAAAAATAACCTTCACTTGTTTTAGACTTCCCCCTCGAATAGACACTTTGAACCACCACCCTCACAAATGTTGACAGGCTGGCGCTGAGAGGAGAGAGAGAAAAATATGCTTCTCAATTCTGGGGAAATCGATCATCAAAATGGGTCATACAATCTAGTCGGTAATTTTCCTCTAGTTCCAATCAGAAAACAATAGACGCGACAGATTCAAACGTCTCCACACAAGATCTGATACACACATACACACGCACCGCAGGCAGGCATTCTCTTGACTGAATGAGCGCGGTGTCCAATCCGAAACGCTGCGCGCGGGAGACGAGCGGGAGCGAACTGTTTTCTAGTCGAGGCGCGGGAGCGATAACTCCATTCAGCCCTGAGCATTCCAACGCGCGCTCACGGTGAAGTCAACGGTCATTAGCGGATCATGTGGGCTGCAATCTGCCTTCTGATGCCTTTGGCGGGAAGGTTGATATGATGATGATATGCAAGTTGAAATATTTAATAAAACAGAAGGACATAAATTTAGACTACGGAAAAAAACGAAGAAAGACAACATGACAAGTCATTTTCTGGAGTTCAGTCTAATGTTGGGTGTGCAAACAAGTCTTAACTTTTTTGGAAAAAGCTTATGCTGGGAATCTTATTCTTGCAGCATTTTTTCAACTAAATGAATTGCTTATAAATAACTGTGCAAAGTTGCTATTGTGTATAGGCATAATTTATCAACACAAAGCCATTCAAGCACCATGGCGTTATAAATGCTTATACAATTGGTCACTACGCCTATACCAGCCTTGATTCAAGATTCTACGTTTTACAGTTTGGGTTTTATTGACATGTTATAGCCGAGTTATACACCATGTACTGTATTTGGTCATTGTCAGAGGGTAGGTCCACCATGTGTAACAAAGCAGGACAATAAAGTTTACAATATTATGGGAATTACAATGCATTTTCACACAGTGCTGTAAAGTACTTAAGTAAAATTACTTTAAAGTACTAATTAAATCGTTTTGGGGGGTATTTGTACTTTACAATTTATATTTTTGACAACTTTTATTTTTACTTCACTACATTCCTAAAGAAAATAATGTAATTTTTACTTCACTACATTCCTAAAGAAAGTAATGTTATTTTTACTCCATACATTTTCCATGACACCCAAAAGTCAAATCAAATCACGTTGTAGTTATCACATGGGCTGAATAAAACAGCTGTAGACCTTACAGCTGAAATGTTTACTTACCAGCCCCTAACCAACAGTGCAGTTTAAACAAAATACAGATAAGAATAAGCGATAAAAGTAACAAGTAATTGAAGAGCAGCAGTAAAAAATAACAATAAATACAGGGGGGGCACCGGTTAGTTGATGTAGTATGTCAATGTAGTTAGAGTTATTAAAGATGACAACAGAGAGTGGCAGTGGTGTGGAGAAGTCTGGGTAGCCATTTTACTAGATGTTCAGGAGTCTTATGGCTTGGGGGTAGAAGCTGTTTATAAGCCTCTTGGACCTAGACTTGGCGCTCGGGTGCGTTAGCAAAGAGAACAGTCTATGACTAGAGTGGCTTGAAATCTTTGACAATTTTTAGGGCCTTCCTGGATGGCAGGAAGCTTGGTCCCAGTGATGTACTGGGCCGTTCGCACTACCCTCTGTAATGCCTTGTGGTCGGAGGCCAAGGAGTTGCTATACAGTGATAAAACCATTCAGCATGCTCTCGATGGTGCAGCTGCAAAACCTTTTGAGGATCTGAGGACCCATGCCAAATCTTTTCAGGCTCCTGAGGGGGAATAGGTTTTGTCAAGCCCGCTTCACAACTGTCTTGGTGTGTTTGGACCCCAATGATGTGGACACCAAGGAACTTTAAGGTTTCAACCTGCTCCACTGCAGCCCCGTCGATGAGAATGGGGGCGTGCTCGGTCCTCCTTTTTCTGTAGTCCACAATCATCTCCTTTGTCTTGATCGCGTAGAGGGAGAGGTTGCTGTCCTGGCACCACATGGCCAGGTCTCTGATCTCCTCCCTATAGGCTGTCTCGTCGTTGTCGGTGATCGGGCCACTACCACTGTTGTGTCATCGGCAAATTGAATGATGGTGTAGGAGTCGTGCCTGGTTGTGCAGTCATGAGTGAACAGGGAGTACAGGAGGGGGCTGTGCACGCACCCCTGAGGGCCCCTGTGTTGAGGATAAGCGTGAAGGATGTGTTGTTACCTACCCTTACCACCTGGGGGCGGCCCGTCAAGAAGTCCAGAATCTAGTAGCAGAGGCAGGTGTTTAGTCTCAGGGTCCTTAGCTTAGTGATGAGGGCACTATGGTGTTCTTTGCTGAGCTGTAGTCAATAAACAGCATTCTCACATAGGTGTTTCTTTTGTCCAGGTGGGAAAGGGCAGTTTGGAGTGCAATAGAGATTGCATCATCTGTGGATCTGTTTGGGCGGTATGCAAATTGGAGTGGGTCTAGGATCTCTGGGATAATGGTGTTGATATGAGCCATGCTTTGCTTAATATTTGGACTTTTAAATGATTTATACTTTTACTTTTGATACTTAAGTATATTTTAGCAATTACATTTACATTTGATCTTATGTATATTTAGAATCAAATACTTTTAGACTTTTTCTCAAGTATGATTTTACTCTTTGACTTTCACTTTTACTTAAGTAACTTTCTATTAAGGTATCTATACTTTTACTCAAGTATGACAATTGGGTATTTTTTCCACCACTGTTTCCACATAACATGATAATTTGAATAGCCACAGTATCTTCGCCCTTATGTCTGTACTAGCAATGTAGTGCTAGGTATCAACAGCCATTCCAGTAAGTGTTGGAAGCTGTAATGACCTTCAATTGGTCAATAGCACCGCGATGCCGCAGAGTATTTGCATAAAGTTTAGCTTTCTCCAACCTTTGTCTCACCCTGTTTACACTCCCTCATAAATGCTCACATTCCCTGCCCACTTCCCTTCCCGTCATTGAAAATGAATGGCATCCCAAGTTTCATTGCCTCCTTGACAGTGGATTTCTAAAGGGGACGACAGGGGCGATGAAATATATCATCTCTATATCCAAGATGGCGTAGCAGTCAGACGTATTTGTCCTTCGTCTTGTCGTGTCCCATGTATATATATTTGTATATATTTTTCTTCTCATGTCTTTTTATATTTTTCTAAACCCTTACTTCAAAATACTCTCCTGCAACTCGCCTCACCCAATGTGGTGTGGACCTGCTTTTTCTCTAACGTATTTTTCTTTGCCTCTATTACTGGAACCTCTCCAACATAAACTAGCCAGCTAACTAGCCAGCTAACGGTCATCAGCTAACCTTAGCTCGGAAAGCTCTCGCTAGTTTGTACAACGCGATTCAACCAGAGCATACCGGACCTATTTTTTCTCTCCATATCCCCGGATTCCTATCGCAAGCTCTGAACCATCTCACCCTCCGTCCTCCACAGCTAACGTCCCCTGAATGCTAGTTGTCTAGAGCACAACGGACTGTTGGCTTACGAGGCCCATCGAATACATTCAGAAGCCACTAGCTAGCAGTCAGCTATCCTTTGCTAGCGGTCATTAGCTACCTTTATCCCGGACAACTCTCGCCAGTCTGTACAGCGTGACTCAAACCAGAGCTAGTCGGACTTATTCTTTTCGATATCTCCGGATTCCTACCGCAAGCTTTAAAAAAAAATGTTTTAACGTTTTTATTAATATTATTTTTATTTTATTTTTTTCCAACCTGGAATTATAGCAGCTAATGACCCCTGAATGCACAGCCGCTAATCTGCGACCTGCTAGCTATCTAAAACACATTGGACTGCTGACTTAAGAGGCCCTTCGGACATATTTCTTCAGCCACTTGCTGGTTTACGACACGGGGCCCTGCTGATCAGTTCTGTTAGCCTTTAGCCGTACCCTTATCCTACTCCTCCTCTGTTCCTCCGGTGATGTATAGCTTAATCCAGACACTGCAGTGTCTACCTCCACTCCCATCCACCAGTTTCTCTCATTTGTTGACTTCTGCAACCGTAAAAGCCTTGGTTTCATGCATGTTAACATTAGAAGCCTCCTCCCTAAGTTTGTTTTATTCACTGCCCTAGCACACTCCACCAATCCGGATGTCCTAGCCGTGTCTGAATCCTGGCTTAGGAAGACCACCAAAAACCTTGACATTTTCATTCCTAACTATAACATTTTCCGATAAGATAGAACTGCCAAAGGGGGCGGTGTCGCAATTTACTGCAAAGATAACCTGCAGAGATCTGTCTTACTATCCAGGTCTGTACCCAAACAATTTGAGCTTCTATTTCTAAAAATTAACCTTTCCAGAAACAAGTCTCCACCCTTGCCGCTTGCTATAGACCACCCTCTGCCCCCAGCTGTGCCCTCGACACCATATGTGATTTGATTGCCCCCCATCTATCTTCTGAGCTCGTGCTGCTAGGTGACCTAAACTGGGACATGCTGAACACCCCGGCCATCCTACAATCTAAGCTTGATGCCCTCAATCTCACACAATTTATCAATGAACCTACCAGATATAACCCCAAATCCGTAAACACGGGCACCCTCATAGATATCGTCCTAACTAACTCACCCTCCAAATACACCTCTGCTGTTTTCAACCAGGATCTCAGCGATAATTGCCTGCATCCGTAATGGGTCTGCTAGCAAACGACCACCCCTCATCTTTGTTAAACGCTCCCATAAACACTTCTGCGAGCAGGCCTTTCTAATCGACCTGGCCGGGGTATCCTGGAACGACATTGACCTCATCCCGACAGTAGAGGATGCCTGGTTATTCTTTAAAAGTGCCTTCCTCACCATCCTATATAAGCATGCCCCATTCAAAAAATGTAGAACCAGGAAAAGATATAGCCCTTGGTTCACTCCAGACCTGTCTGCTCTTGACCAGCACAAAAACATCCTGTGGCGTTCTGCATTAGCATCGAATAGCCCCGTGATATGCAACTTTTCAGGGAGGTTAGGAAACAATATACACAGGCAGTTAGGAAAGCGAAGGCTAGCTTTTTTAAACAGAAATTTGCATCCTGCAGTACAAACTCAAAAAAGATCTGGGACACTGTAAAGTCCATGGAGAATAAGAGCACCTCCTCCCAGCTACCCACTGCTCTGAGGCAAGGAAACACTGTTACAACCGACAAATCCACTATAATTGAGAATTTAAATAAGCATTTCTCTACGGCTGGCCATGCTTTCCACCTGGCTACCCCTACCCCAGTCAACTGCCCGGTACCCTGCATAGCAACCCGCCAAAGCTCCCACCATTTCTCCTTCACCCATATCCAGATAGCTGATGTTCTGAAAGAGCTGCAAAATCTGGACCTCTACAAATCAGCCGGGCTAGACAATCTGGACCCTCTCTTTCTAAAAATATCTGCAGAAATTGTTGCAACCCCGTCTGAGATTCCCAAAGATTGGAAAGCTGCCGCTGTCATCCCCCTCTTCAAAGGGGGAGACACTCTAGACCCAAACTGCTACAGACCTATATCTATCCTACCCTACCATCTCTAAGGTCTTCGAAAGCCAAGTTAACAAACAGATTATTGACCATTTTGAATGACATCGTACCTTCTCCGCTATGCAATCTGGTTTCCGAGTTGGTCATGGGTGCACCTCAGCCACGCTCAAGGTCCTTAACGATATCATAACCGCCATCGATAAGAGACATTACTGTGCAGCTGTATTCATCGACTTGGCCAAGGCTTTCGACTCTGTCAATCACCACATTCTTATTGGCAGACTCAACAGCCTTGGTTTCTCAAATGATTGGTTTCTCAAATGATTGCCTTGAAATATATATATTTTTTTAAATGTCGGATCCCTGGATTAGCTGTTGATACCTAGCACTATCTAGCCTGCTTGGTAGCACGCATATGAGGGTGAAGCTAGCGTGGCTATCCAAAATATTGTGTTATGTGGAAACCTTCGATTAGCCTACAAACTCCCGCAGTGTCGACAATGGAAATGCTAGAATCCCAAACTATTCCCCACGCCTAGTCCAACCCCCCGGAGAACAACTGGGAAGTGACAGGTAAACAAGCTTTTCTCTGATATCTGTATGATAACTCAAATTACTCAAGGGGAGGGAAAATATTGACAACAACATTACTCTATTGAGCGACAGGGGACGTGGCTGAGACATTAAAATGTTGCCAAATTGTGGTCTGCTGGAGTGTTTTTATCAACGTGAAAGGGTTTGGGACATAGCTCACCACAGTCACGTGACATTTACAAAATGATATGCAGTATTTGGTCATGCCCTTGAATATTATTTTTGGCCATGTATCTGCTTTGCTAAACCAAGTTCTTTATACACGTTTAACTGTATGCCCAACCACACCCTCTTTGCTGGGCAAGGCAATAACACTGGCACAAACTTAATTTCAACGTCCAGCTTTTATTTACACATGGCTGGCTTGTCAACTAACGTGAATTTAAGTTTAAAAAAATACAAAATTCCCTAATATTGATGACTTTTTGCAAGTCAAATCTCAATTATTTTGTTAGAATGACATGAAAACAACATTGATTCAGCCAGTTTTTGCCCACTGTGCAGCACCTATTCATCTATTGCCTTCTCCTAATGTCTTCTGTGTATCAGGACCGATAGAAAGACACAATAACTAACAGCACAGTGAAATTAGCTCGGCAAACTAGGGAGATAATCTTCAAAGTTAGCCTATTGCTTTACACCCAACCAAGCTTTAAATGCATATTTCCCCACGGACACTGAATAATAAAGCTTGATTATTCTGAAACACCTTGTTAAGGAAACCCTGTGGCTGCTTTGATGAAGGTTTAACACTAAAGGAGGGTCTAATACATAACTGGGGAATTAATAGTACCTGATGAAGATGTAAACCTTGGAATTCTAATTAGCTTCCGTGTCAGTTAAAGGGGCCTTCTGTTAGATCTAAGTTCCCTTGTGACAGCAACAAGACATAATATAGGCCTACAAACACAGTCCACCTAAATAGGCTACAACAAACATAGAACAAAAATAAAATATGTTCTTTAATATATGCAGATTGAGACTTTAAACGAGGAAGGGAAAGAGTGACTAGAGTGTATGAGGAAATAAGAAGAGGAGAGGAGAGGCAGGGGTGCACAGTACATCTCCTGTGGGTAACAACACAGGTGCGCTATATAACAAAGATGCAAATGAAAGTAGGACTGTAGCTGCTGTGTGTGTGTGTGTGTGTGTGTGTGTGTGTGTGTGTGTGTGTGTGTGTGTGTGTGTGTGTGTGGGTGTGTGTGTGTGTGCGTGCGCACATGCATTAGTGTGTGTGTCTACGTGTGTGTGTGCCTGCTACCAACCCCAAAATACATGATGTAAGCTACAACAGTCAGCCTCATAAAATAAAAACCCCAAAATGTTATGACAGCTTGATGTAAAAAAAAGTTTCAATCCAGACATCAGACACATGCTGACTGTGTCTGCCTGTGCATCCCTACCTATTCCCTATGGGCCCTATAAAGTTGTGCACTATAAAGTGATGCACTATATAGGGAATAGTGTGCCATTTGGGACTTAACAATGGTCGGGGGGGGATTGTAAAGCCGTGATGTCAGCGGTATTAAATCTGCACTGGCCACTTGTCTGCACTAAAGTCCACACAGATAGACATTATCCCTGAGATTATCCCTGTTTTTTTTTATAACCTTCAGGTAGCACAACAAGCTAAAGCTTAACGCTACTGCCTAGCTAGCTTATTGCTCAGCCCCAGCCTTATTCCAACCCTTCGCCATTAGCGCTTACATGCTAACGCTATACACAGTTTACTTATCTCAGCTTATTTAACACCACCTATAATAAGCATGTAGACCTTTTAGCTATTGCAAGCTAAGGCCTAGCTTGACCCTTGACACTTGTGCTTACCACAGGCTAACAGTTAGGCACAACTCATCATCATACCCATCATACCTATTGCCAAGCGCACAAGCTAAAGGCACATAATAACCCATTTGCTTATCAAAAGCTAATGTGGCTTGGTGAAGGAGCCTTGAGCCTTATTAGCTCCAAATACATGAGTTAGTTCTGACTGAGTCTCCGGTGCTATCTTGGCCATTACAAATTGCACAGAGTCAGACATTCCATTTAACCTGGTTCAAGAGTTCCTTAAGACCTACTCATCACAGCCAATCATATCACCATCCTCAAGGGTTAACATACATGGTTCTATGGAAGGTTGTGGATGTGTGTGTGTATGCCTGCCTGCGTGTGCCTACATGTGTGTGTGCTGTATGCATAAGTGTGTGTGTGTGTGTGTGTGTGTGTGTGTGTGTGTGTGTGTGTGTGTGTGTGTGTGTGTGTGTTTGTGTGTGTGTGTGTGTGTGTGTGTGTGCCCGCTGAGCCGACAGAGAGAATAAGATGCGTTACACTGTTAATTATAAAATCAATGCTGATTAATTCTCAAAATGCAAATTAGCTCATTAAAGGACCTCAACTTATAGAATTACTACTGATTAGCAAGCTAAGCACTATCACTGGCCCATGGACACAACCTTGTTAGGCTCCTCTCCTCTCTGTTCTTCTCCTCTCTCTGTTCCTCTCCTCTCTCTGTTCCTCTCCTCTCTCTGTTCCTCTCCTCTCTCTGTCCCTTTCCGCTCTCTGTTCCTCTCCTCTCTCTGTTTCTCTCCTCTCTCTGTTCCTCTCCTCTCTCTGTTCCTCTCCTCTCTCAGTTCCTCTCCTCTATGTTCCTCTCCTCTCTGTTCCTCTCCTCTCTCAGTTCCTCTCCTCTCTGTTCTTCTCCTCTCTCTGTCCCTCTCCGCTCTCTGTTCCTCTCCTCTCTCTGTTCCTCTCCTCTCTCTGTCCCTCTCCTCTCTCTGTTCCTCTCCTCTCTGTTCCTCTCCTCTCTCTGTTCCTCTCCTCTCTCTGTTCATCTCCTCTCTGTTCCTCTCCTCTCTCTGTTCCTCTCTGTTCCTCTCCTCTCTCTGTCCCTCTCCGATCTCTGTTCCTCTCCTCTCTCTGTTCCTCTCCTCTCTGTTCCTCTCCTCTCTCTGTTCCTCTCCTCTCTCTGTTCCTCTCCTCTCTGTTCCTCTCATCTCTGTTCCTCTCCTCTCTCTGTCCCTTTCCTCTCTCTGCTCCTCTCCTCTCTCTGTTCCTCTCCTCTCCTCTCTGTTCCTCTCCTCTCTGTTCCTTTCCTCTCTCTGTTCCTCTCCTCTCTCTGTTCCTCTCCTCTCTGTTCCTCTCCCCTCTCTGTTCCTCTCCTCTCTCTGTTCCTCTCCTCTCTCTGTTCCTCTCCGCTATGTTCCTCTCCTCTCTGTGTTCCTCTCCTCTCTCTGTTCCTCTCCTCTCTGTTCCTCTCCTCTCTGTTCCTCTCCTCTCTGTTCCTCTCCTCTCTCTGTTCCTCTCCTCTCTCTGTCCCTTTCCTCTCTCTGCTCCTCTCCTCTCTCTGTTCCTCTCCTCTCCTCTCTGTTTCTCTCCTCTCTCTGTTCCTCTCCTCTCTCTGTTCTTCTCCTCTATGTTCCTCTCCTCTCTGTTCCTCTCCTCTCTCTGTTCCTCTCCTCTCTGTGCCTCTCCTCTCTGTTCCTCTCCTCTCTGTTCCTCTCCTCTCTCTGTTCCTCTCCTCTCTCTGTTCCTTTCCTCTCTGTTCCTCTCCTCTCTCCCTATAGTGCTAACATGATGCTTAATTCAATTAAAGCCACTCTGAAGAAAGAAATGAAAAGAAAGTGTAGCATTTCTGGGGCATTTGGTCAAAGAAGGAACTCTGTGAAGTAAATCCTGTTTACAGCACAGCTCAGTGCTAATAGAATCATGTACCCCCAGCAAGCGTGGAAACATACATTATAACACAGCTAAATACTATACACAGTTAGCTTCCCCTCTCTCCCATTATGTTCATACCTCAACCAATGTGTACAAACATCTTCTTTGCCTCTGGTGTTTGTGTGTGCTGACATGGTAGTCTAACCCAGCGTTTCCCAAACTCAGTCCTCGGGACCCCAAGGGGTGCATGTTTTGGTTTTTGCCCTAACAATACACAGCTGATTCAAATCATCAAAGCTTGATGACTAGTTGATTGTTTGAGTCAGCTGTGTAGTGCTAGCGAAAAATACAAACGTGCACATAGGGGGACGACGACTCTTGTCTAACAACTACTGGAGGGACTGGGGTCTCTATCTTTCTCTCAGGTACAGTAGGGATACTGGGGGTTGGTTTGGTAAGATCCTACATAAATTACATCAGGGCCACAGAGGCCAAATGAGCATTTATTTTGGGGAACGGGGGGGGTTCCTCAAAATGAGGTCTCTCCTCACTGTGCTGAGTGTGTGTGTGTGCATGCGTCCATGTTTGTGAGCGTGCATGTGTGTGCGTGTGTGTTTGTGTTGGGGGTAATAGATCCACAGCACACGTCTGGATGTTTCTAGACAGCTTACAGATCATCAGGGGATGATGAGGAGGGAGGAGAGGTAAAATGGGAGGAGCGAAGGAGGAGGTAGGGGTAAGAATGCTGGAGGGGTACCTGAGGAACAGAGCGCAGCTGGTTTTTAAATGAATTCCCCCCCATTTCCCTCCCTCCCCCTGTTTGTTTCTGCTCAGCAGTTTCCCAGCTGAAAGCTCAGAGGAAGTAAATAGCTGAATACAGCAGTATGGAGGCTTCCCACGGACTGCTCTGCACACACTCCATTTGGGTCATGTGACCAGAAGTAGGCCCCTCCATGTAGGACCCCTGACAGCTGTCTGTTTCTCATGGATCGATGTGAGTCCCCAACGCTCTAAAGTTTAAACTACCTGCTTCTTATGTCCCTCATGACCACTGAGCTGCTCGTCAGCTGCTTAGTTGAATCCGGTGTGTTGGAGCAGGGCTGGAACACAACCCCGAATAGCTAGTAGCTCAGGAGTAGGGTTGACCACCCTTCGTTTAGTTAAAGGAGCCAAGGACATTGCCAATTATATCAAACAGATTAAGAAACAGAGTGATGAACCTAGAGAATCCATTAACAGCTGATGAAGTCATATCCTGTTATTCCAACAAGGCTTCCATTCCCAGAGGTGCAAAGTGTCAGGAGGATGTGTCAACCACACAAAGATAAGTTTCTTTGTGCTAACGAGCGGTGTGATAATTGTCTGGGTGTAGAAAGGTTTGATAGTGTGAAAGGTTGGGGGCATTGCAGTGCTGAATTATTGTATTCTCGGATGCTAATCAACACGTGTCTGCTTCCACAGTTCAGACACAGAGTCTGCTTCCACAGTTCAGACACAGAGTCTGCTTCCACAGTTCAGACACAGAGTCTGCTTCCACAGTTCAGACACAGAGTCTGCTTCCCCAGTTCAGACACAGAGTCTGCTTCCCCAGTTCAGACACAGTCTGCTTCCCCAGTTCAGACACAGAGTCTGCTTCCCCAGTTCAGACACAGTCTGCTTCCCCAGTTCAGACACAGTCTGCTTCCCCAGTTCAGACACACAATCTGCTTCCCCAGTTCAGACACAGTCTGCTTCCCCAGTTCAGACACAGTCTGCTTCCCCAGTTCAGACACAGTCTGCTTCCCCAGTTCAGACACAGAGTCTGCTTCCCCAGTTCAGACACAGTCTGCTTCCCCAGTTCAGACACAGAGTCTGCTTCCCCAGTTCAGACACAGTCTGCTTCCCCAGTTTAGACACAGTCTGCTTCCCCAGTTCAGACACAGTCTGCTTCCCCAGTTCAGACACAGAGTCTGCTTCCCCAGTTCAGACACAGTCTGCTTCCCCAGTTCAGACACAGAGTCTGCTTCCCCAGTTCAGACACAGAGTCTGCTTCCCCAGTTCAGACACAGAGTCTGCTTCCCCAGTTCAGACACAGAGTCTGCTTCCCCAGTTCAGACACAGAGTCTGCTTCCCCAGTTCAGACACAGAGTCTGCTTCCCCAGTTCAGACACAGAGTCTGCTTCCCCAGTTCAGACACAGTCTGCTTCCTCAGTTCAGACAGAGTCTGCTTCCCCAGTTCAGACACAGAGTCTGCTTCCCCAGTTCAGACACAGAGTCTGCTTCCCCAGTTCAGACACAGAGTCTGCTTCCCCAGTTCAGACACAGAGTCTGCTTCCCCAGTTCAGACACAGAGTCTGCTTCCCCAGTTCAGACACAGAGTCTGCTTCCCCAGTTCAGACACAGTCTGCTTCCTCAGTTCAGACACAGAGTCTGCTTCCCCAGTTCAGACACAGTCTGCTTCCTCAGTACAGACACACAGTCTGCTTCCTCAGTTCAGACACAGTCTGCTTCCTCAGTTCAGACAGAGGAAAGACAGTGTTTTACTGCAGTAGCAAGATGAATCATAACTAGTCATGTAGAAAATATTTGTAGTGATGTTATAACTGTGGCATTTGAAATATTGCTAAAGTATTTTAGCCACACTCAGTGAAAAGTATATACTGCCTTAAAACACTTTCCATTTCTATAATTGCTATATTTAGTATAGTGTATCTACCCATCGTGGTGCTACAGATAGTTAGTACATTAGGCGAGTTCCCCCACTGTAACGGCTGTTGGTGGAAGAAGGTGAGGACCAAGGTGCAGCGTGGTACGTGTTTATACGTTTAATAATGGAGCTGAACACTGATTAACAAACACAACGAGAACAACCGAAACAGTTCTGTCTGGTGCAGACACAAAAACAGAAAGCAACTACCCACAAACACAGGTGGGAACAGGCTACCTAAATATGGTTCTCAATCAGAGACAACGGTAGACAGCTGCCTCTGATTGGGAACCATACCGGGCCAAACACAGAAATACAAAACATAGATCAAAAACATAGAATGCCCACCCCAACTCACGCCCCTGACCAAACCAAAATAGAGACATAAAAAAGGGAACTAAGGTCAGAACGTGACATCCACCTACAATGGGAAGCCTTTTCAGCCCTGTCTAGGGAAAACACCTGTTCATTCCACTGTTATTATTTGTTATATTTATGTGCAGCATTTTTTGAATCATCAGCAGGAGCAGTAATAACTGTTTAGCTGGTGGTGAAATATCTAGTTGACATATTCATCATCTAATCGACTGAGTCTGTAATCTCCTACTTGGCTGTTCTTGACTGTATCTGAATGCTGTCAGAGGGCCCTTAGAGCATAGACTATGATGGGCTAAGTCTCTCTCTCTCACACACACACACACACACACACACACACACACACACACACACACACACACGACACACACACACACACACACACACAGACACAGACACAGACACACACACAGACACAGACACACACACACACACACACAGACACAGACACAGACACACACAGACACGCACACACACCAATGATGGGCCTTGCTTTTCTTTTCAATACATTGCTATCTGATTCACTGAGGGGAAAAATAGGGAAGAGAGAGGGGGGAGAGAGAGGGGGGGAGAGAGAGGGGGGAGAGAGAGGGGGGAGAGAGGCTGGCAGGATGGGCTTACAATTTAGAAAGACTGCTCACTTTTTTTGTCTCGATCTCACTCTTTCTTTAAAATCTGCTCTTTCCTTAAAATCTGCTCTCTTTCCTTAAAATCTGCTCTTTCTTTAAAATCTGCTCTTTCTTTAAAATCTGCTCTCTTTCCTTAAAATCTGCTCTTTCTTTAAAATCTGCTCTTTCTTTAAAATCTGCTCTTTCCTTAAAATCTGCTCTTTCTTTAAAATCTGCTCTCTTTCCTTAAAATCTGCTCTTTCTTTAAAATCTGCTCTCTTTCTTTAAAATCTGCTCTCTTTCCTTAAAATCTGCTCTTTCTTTAAAATCTGCTCTTTCTTTAAAATCTGCTCTTTCTTTAAAATCTGCTCTTTCTTTAAAATCTGCTCTTTCCTTAAAATCTGCTATCTTTCTTTAAAATCTGCTCTCTTTCTTATCAAGTCATCTCAATGTCATAGGAAGAAATGCCAAAAACCCACAGCTGTTCTCACGGTGCACTTACATAGACCACTGGCATTAGACCCAACCCAGATGCTAACAACTGTAATGGATACAATGACTTCAAGGATACTATGTATTTATTTGAAAAATAGACAGTTTATTTCTCCAGTGCAAAACAAAAGATATCCGGAAGAAATGTTGTTCTCACTATAGGAGGGGGAGATTGTAAAACAACAGTAATAAGTGTGTGAGAGAGCATATGCTGAGTACTCTGTCTACGGTTTAGCTAACGCTTCAGGAGGAACCCCTGAGGAATGTCTAATGAGGAAAGATTAAGACTCAGTAGGGATGGAACACACACACACACACTCAAAGAGTAAATTAATAATGGCCCTGTGATAATAGTATGAAACTGCTCCCTTGTCTCCTTCACTTCATAGCCACCTTGTTTTGTTAATTTTGGCTGCGTCCAAATTGGCATCCTATTTCCTATGTAGTGCACTACTGTTGTCCAGAGCCCTTGGGATCCCGAGTGGCGCCGGGGTCTAAGGCACTGCATCTCAGTGCTATCTCAGTGCTAGTATCACAACCGGATGTGATTGGGAGTCCCATAGGGCGGCATACAATTGTCCAGCGTCGTCCGGGTTTGGCCGGGGTAGGCCGTCATTGTAAAATAAGAATTGGTTCTTAACTGACTTGCCTAGTTATAAAGGTTAAATAAAAATAATTGATAACTGAGTGGGCTAAACAAACATTCATATCCAATTTCTGTCTGTCTCTGTCTGTCAAGTGAGCAACACTCCTACATGAGAACTTCAATTAATCTCAAGTAGAGAAGTAAGACATGACAAAACACTGTCAAACACTCCCACCAGTCTCACACACACACACACACACACACACACACACACACACACACACACACACACACACACACACATACACACACACACACACACACACACACACACACACACAAACACACACACCGAACAAGTCTGCCAGGAATGAACAAAGAGAAATTACACATCCATCACTCAAAACTATGCTGGGAAAGAGAAAGAGGGCCAGATGCAAGGAGGAGGAAAAAAACTATGGTTAAGTAAATTAAGCCTTGTCTTATTTGCATGATATCAATGAATGTACAATGCATGTAGTAGTGACAGACAGACACACAGCAGACATCATATTAGCTAATATGAAAAAAAAAACAGCTGTCTGTGGATTCCTCCAGTCTCACAGGACTGGCACCAAAACTACGTCTGCATCCACACTAGCACAATGTTCCCTTTATAGTGCACTACCTTTGACCTGGGCCCATAGGGTTCTGTATAGGCAATAGGATGTCTAGGACGCAGATTACCACTGTCTGTATACTGGAGTGTACCATGGTGAATGTCTGGCTAACAGACAGGTGTGTGTGAGAAAGAGACAGACAGTAAGTCCCTGGTAGGAGATATGAGGTGTCAGTTAAACAGGAAAAACTCTCTGCCTTGCCAGTGGACTATAAATAACTGTGACAGAACAGGAATCGAACCCAAGTCACATGTGACTCAAGACCATACTAGCCCACTAAACATAGATCCCTTTACTGCAGTCAAATGACCAAATCACCCTCTAGTGGCCTCAGGGGTGGAACGTTATTCATCATTTTCCTTTTCCATCATTAAACATTATTATTTTTGAAGTACAAATAAATGAAAATCCGGTGTTTCTATGTCAAACAGTTTTGTTATATTTCAGTTTTCTGTTCTATATAAAGTGTAATACTGGGATGCAAACTCTAAATGTAATACATTCAAACTCTGTATCTGACATGGTAAAGGTGTCATCCTTTTTTAATCCTATACCCATGTGTGTGAAGTGTACACTTTTGTTTCAAAGTAGGTTTGTTTAAGACTACCAAGAAAAACTCTGTGTGACCCTGATTAACCCACTGCAGTAAAAGGTCACTAGCTCTTGACATTCTGGGTAGCACTCCTCTCTGTCTCATTTAACCATTGATATGCAGAAGATGAAGTCCGAATGACATTGATTAGTGCCATCAGAATACATTGTGGTCATGCATACTGAACAGACACACACCTGAAAGGTTCAATATGAGGATGGACATTTTCATGTTTAACTGATTGGTGTCTCTGTCTGCAAGGCTCATTGGTTTTCTGGGGAGGCAGACCCTGTTACAAGCAGAATTTGCAGAAACACAAACAGGATGTGAGCATGTATGTGTGAACGTGTGAATACCTGATAATTGCCTCTAGATGTGTTTTGTAGTGGCTATCCACATGTATGTCTGTCTGTCTCTGTCTGTCTGTTTTGCTGAGTGTGTGATTGTGTGCCTAAGTATGTGTGTGTGGCCTGGTTTAGTGGCTTTACCCTCATGGAAATATTTATTTTCAGTGAGATGTCGTGTGTGTGTGTGTGTGTGTGTGTGTGTGTGACTGCTATAAGAGAAAAGCCAGAGATTGCAGAGCAGCTTGGTTATGAAATGGTGAGCATCTCCTTCCATCAACCGCTCTAGAGACAGACAGCTGACTGCCTAGTAGACACCCACAGTAAGTTTGTGTTCTCTATCTTTCTATCATCTAGAAGAAAGAAACAATGATAGGGAAATCCCAACAGTTTCTCCTAATCTAGCCAGGCAACGTCATTAAAACCCAACATCAACCAATCATCATCATTAGAATCTAACACCAGCCAATCATCATCATTAGAATCTAACACCAACCAATCAATACCATCAGAACCCCAACCAGAGCCAATCAAGGCACCCTGACTGTGACAGATGGACGTCGACCTCACTGCAATAGTTTTAACCACTATTCCATGACAGTCACTCCTAAGCCACATGAAATTACCATCATCATTCTCTACCACAGAAAAACACAAAAAAATTGAAAAAAATCACAACAAACAGCAATATAATTTAATTCATATGAAGTGTGCAATCTGCGAGCAGACACAATGAACGCTCAGACAATCAATATTTCCCCTTTATTCTTTTCTCCCGTCTCCCTTTAATATATTGGAAATGGAGTTAGAAAGATTGATTTGGTACACAGGCGCTACGGGCCAAAAGAAAATTAAATGAAAATGCAAATGAAGGTGTTTTGTGTTGTGCATTGTATTGTGTTGTTTTTCATGTGTTGTGTGTGAGATGTTGTCCCTCGAGTGAAGTTGTGCTCTCAGGTCTTTTGTTGTTTGAAATGTAGGGGGGGAGAGAGACATATATAGAGAGAGAGAGAACCAGGTTGTGAGAGACGAGCTGGCCCATTGATCCAGTCAGATATGTCAAACAGAAAGACGGAGAGAAAAACACGAACAAGGTTGAAATGCTATTTTAGAACTGAGCAGACAGAAACACACAGTAGACAACCTCTGTCTGACTGCCAGCTGGGACCTCGTGAGAGCAGCCATTATCTTGTACCATATATTACGGTCTGGTCTTTTTGTTTTGTCAAGGTAATCATACACAGCACACTCAACCGTTGTTATGTCTGAAGGATTTTCTGTTATGAGAGTAGATGTAGATTTGATGGTAAAGAGAACTTCATGGTCTTGTTTGGATGTATGAACCATTTCATATGTTTATGCCCGACCCAGAGACACTTCGGCAACAACAACAACACACAAGAAGCACCGTGACCCAGAACAGTCGAGATCAGGGGTGCCCTGACTTTAGTTACATAGGGTCTACTTTTTCCACCCTCTTCCTAATGCGGTCTATCCCCCCTCCCCTGCATGCTGTCAGCTAGCTTAGCATGGTCTGGGTTGTAGCTACTGATTGCCAGCCTCAAGCAGGTGTCCAGGTGATCCTCTGTTAGAGTGGACTTGTATTTTGACTTGAACCCTTAGATGTGGCCAGTCTTGGCTGGTGCTCCATCTATAGTTATGGACACAAGTTTGTAAATGGGTAACTGAGTGCTATTAATAATGAATGCCACAAAAATGTCCTCACCTCGAGTTTTTCCTTTCAACGATATGGTTTTGAGCAGTTCCTCTTTGGCAGTCATATCTTTAAACACCCTTCTGATGAAAATGCACAACTGGGATGTGACGATCACGGCTGTCGACTCGTAAAATTGAAGTGAAAAGAACACGCAGTCATTTCTGTCTTTTTTAAGACGCTCCCTCAAATCCTCTTCCGTAATTTCACAGCGCCGTGTAACAGTATTTCTGGATAGAAATGATTCAAACAATGATTCTGCTGCCTCTAAAAATGCCTTTTTTTTTACCATTTCTCCATTCTGGAACGGTTTCTTGTGCTTTGCTAGTGTGCGACTCACCCGGAAGGATGTGATAATGGCTGCCTTTGATGTTGAGCTGGGCCTTCTAGGGATCGATTGTTGGGCAGCAGGTTGAGACTTCAACTCTTTTACTTTTCTCTTACCTAGTTCACTTTAGGCTGGAAAGTCACTTTCATATTTCTTGTGAACAGTTTTGCCTCTTGACATTTCCCTTCTTAGCAAGAGCTACACTTGAATGGTAGATCAGACACACAGATTTTGAATTTGTTGTGGTGAATAAATAATCTTCCTCCCACTCACTGTGAAAGTAGATTTTCGGTTTCTTGCTGCTTGGTCCAGCACTCATATTAACAATGTAACCGTAACTTCATAGACTAGAACTACCAATGGAAAAACTAAGATTATTCCGTTTCAGGTCTGTTGCAGGTCTCGCAAGCGTGGAAATGTAAACATACTAACTACAGACAGTTGCTATGGTGGTGACAAATGTAGCAACTATAGTGCCGCGGGTTGGTCCAATTTTATGTCAATCAAGCAGTTTTTAAAATATTTTGGCTGTGCAGTAATATTCGACAAAGAAGCTAACCTGTAAGCAAAGCATACGGTGCTTCAGATCTGTGGACCTCATTATTTTTAAGCAGACTCCATGGTAATGCTGTTAACTGGCAAAATACATATTTTTAGTGCATACATTTTTCAACTTTAATGCGGTCTACTAGAAAGAGGATTGCGATCGACGTCCTGGACACAAATGGTCTAGATGCTTCTGAATCCGAGTACTAACTGTACTTCTGTAGGTTCCAGAGCGGCTGAGGTCACCTGCGCAATGGCCTCTACCAACACACACACACACACACACACACACACACACAGACAGAGAGTCTTGTACAACTAACCTTTTGGGGACACACAATTCAGTCCCTTTCAAAACCCTATTTTCCCTAATCCCTAACCCATAACCTGACCTGTACCTGTACCCTAACCCAAAAACCCAACCTTAACCCTAAAACGAACCCTAATCCCTAACCCATAACCTAACCTGTACCTGTACCCTAACCCATAAACTAACCTGTACCTGTACCCTAACCCATAACCTAACCTGTACCTGTACCCTAACCCAAAAACCCAACCTTAACCATAAAACGAACCCTAATCCCTAACCCTGAACCTAATTCTAACCATGACACTAATTCTATCCTTAAATCTAAATGCTCTGGAAAAAAATAGCATTTGACCTTGTGGGGACAAACAAAATGTAAATTGGTAAAAATGTTGTTTGGTTTACTATTCTTGTGGGGTTAGCTGTGTCCACACACAGATAACTGGCTAGCTAGCATTTGGACAGTGATGCTACATATGTCTTGCTACACAGGGTGGTAACTTTTATCCTCAGACATGGAGAGAAAGAATCAGAGGGACACATAGGAAGGAGAGAGAGAGAGACTGGAAAACTTGCCCTGGCATTTAACATCAGTCATAGCTTGTCCAGTACACATGTAAGAGTCCGAAAGTGTATTACCCAGTGCAAATAGCTGTGTGTGTGAGAGCGAGAGCAGTCTGTGACCTATATAGGAAACTGACAAAGAGAGCAGTCTGTGACCTATATAGGAAACTGACAAAGAGAGCAGTCTGTGACCTATATAGGAAACTGGCAAAGAGAGCAGTCTGTGACCTATATAGGAAACTGGCAAAGAGAGCAGTCTGTGACCTATATAGGAAACTGACAAAGAGAGCAGTCTGTGACCTATATAGGAAACTGACAAAGAGAGCAGTCTGTGACCTATATAGGAAACTGGCAAAGAGAGCAGTCTGTGACCTATATAGGAAACTGACAAAGAGAGCAGTCTGTGACCTATATAGGAAACTGACAAAGAGAGCAGTCTGTGACCTATATAGGAAACTGGCAAAGAGAGCAGTCTGTGACCTATATAGGAAACTGACAAAGAGAGCAGTCTGTGACCTATATAGGAAACTGACAAAGAGAGCAGTCTGTGACCTATATAGGAAACTGACAAAGAGAGCAGTCTGTGACCTATATAGGAAACTGACAAAGAGAGCAGTCTGTGACCTATATAGGAAACAGGCAAAGAGAGCAGCAAGGACCATAAAAATACCTCAAAGTGTTCCTTTGAATCCATCGTTACCCCCCAACTTAGAGAACACACACACACACTGCTGTCCGAGGTCCTGGTTTGAAATTTGTCTCAAATCATATTAAGTAGGAGACTCTTTGACTCTCAGACTGTCATTATGAGTGAGAACACACTGCTATCACCATGACCCACATGGTTAGGATGGACTCACACTGCCCTGCATGTATCATCATTAGTATCACAGCGCATCAGCGCTACAGGAGCTGGCCAAGGTGCTGATCCCTGTCTCCCTGTTCCCTTGCCAAACAGAATGTGATCCCTACAGTACCAACAGAAAGAAAGAGATCAGCACCATGGATAGCAGCTCTAAGATACACCAGTCATTCAGCACCATGGATAGCAGCTGTATGGTACACCAGCCATTCAGCACCATGGATAGCAGCGGTATGGTACACAAGTCATTCAGCACCATGGATAGCAGCTCTAAGATACACCAGTCATTCAGCACCATGGATAGCAGCTGTATGGTACACCAGCCATTCAGCATCATGGATAGCAGCGGTATGGTACACAAGTCATTCAGCACCATGGATAGCAGCTGTATGGTACACCAGCCATTCAGCACCATGGACAGCTCCTGCAGTGCTGTGCTGCAGTTAGTGTCAATTGGAAATATTACTTTCCTCTCATTGTCTTTCTCTTTGTCTCTGTCTATTTGCTTTATTGGCATGACGTGACAAGCATTCTTTGGAGATTTACAAAATGAGCATAATAAATAATAATAATCAATATTAATACTAACAACAATAACCAAGGGTCAATATAACCATACATTGAACAATAACAATGAGCATAGAGGACATATGTAGGTTGGGTGGTCTGTCAGACACTGTTCCTCATCTTATGGCAGGCAGCAATGTTGTGCGCTACCAACCCACAGCTCTATGTGTCCTCACCCAACAGGACAGGTAGCCTATCCTCATCAGAAAGGTCTTTGAACCTTGAATAAGTGTTTCAAATTTGGGGATATGACACTCTCCAATTGTTTTATATTAGCTCTCTTTCTCTCTATCTCTATCTCTAGCTCTCTTTCCCTCTCTCTCTCTGGCTCTCTCTCTCTCCATAGTTCTCTCTCTCCCATTCTCTCTCTCTCTAGCTCTCATTTCAATTAAATTTCAATTTAAGGGCTTTATTGTCATGGGAAACATATGTACAGTAAACATTACTCTTACAAAAGTTCCAAGAGAATAAAGACATTTCAAATGTCATATTATGTCTATATACAGTGTTGATATGATGTGCAAATAGTTCAAGTACAAGAGGAAAATAAATAAGCATAAATATAGGTTGTATTTACAATGGTGTTGGTTCTTCACTGGTTGCCCTTTTCTTGTGTCAACAGGTCAGAAATAATGCTGCTGTGATGGCACACTGTGGTATTTCATCCAATAGATATGGGAGTTTATCAAAATTGGATTTGTTTTTGAAATCTTTCTGGATCTGTGTAATCTGAGGGATATATGTGTCTCTAATATGTTCATACATTTGGCGGGAGGTTAGGAAGTGCAGCTCAGTTTACACCTCATTTTGTGGGCAGTGTGCACATAGCCTGTCTTCTCTTGAGAGCCTTCTGTGACCTTTCTCAATAGCAAGGCTATGCTCTGTACATAGTCTGTACATAGTCAAAGATTTCCTTAATTTTGGGTCAGTCACAGTGGTCACTGTGTACTCTCTGTTTAGGGCTAAATAGCATTCTAGTTTGCTCTGTTTTTCTGAAAATTCTTTCCAATGTGTCAAGTAATTATCTTTTTGTTTTCTCATGATTTGGTTGGGTCTAATTGTGTTGCTTTCCTGGGGCTCTGTGGGGTCTGTTTGTGTTTGTGAACAGAGCTTAGGGGGCTCTTCTCCAGGTTTATTCCTCTGTAGGGGATGGCTTTGTTATGGAAGGTTTGACAATCGCTTCCTTTTAGGTGGTTGTAGAATTAAACGTCTCTTTTCTGGATTTGTAGAATTAGTCGGTTTCGGCCTAATTCTGCTCTGCATGCATTATTTGGTGTTTTACGTTGTACTTGAAGGATATTTTTGCAGAAAACTACATGCAGAGTTACTGTCAGTGTTCAGGTCTGACAGGATCGATACAGAAGATCTAGGTGCTGCTGTAGGCCCTCCTTGAATGTGGACAGAAGCACCAGGGGCCTCATCTATAAAACTTTGGAGGATTCATGTCAGAAGGTGGCATTCAGACAAAACACAGAAAGTGCTTACGCACAAAAATATTCTGATTTATAACACCGTGAGCATTCACGTCCAACACTGGTGTCCCTTTATAAATTTAGCGAACGTGAGCGAGCATCTTGTCCCACACTTTTAACGCCCGGTGGTGCTGCAGCTGAGCTGGAGGTGAGTGTTCCAGTGGGGTCGGTGGTGCTGCAGCTGAGCTGAGTGTTCCAGTGGGGTTGGTGGTGCTGCAACTGAGCTGAGTGTACCAGTGGGGTTGGTGGTGCTGCAACTGAGCTGGAGCTGAGTGTTCCAGTGAGGTCGGTGGTGCTGCAGCTAAGCTGAGTGTTCCAGTGAGGTCGGTGGTGCTGCAGCTAAGCTGAGTGTTCCAGTGGGGTCGGTGGTGCTGCAGCTGAGCTGAGTGTTCCAGTGGGGTCGGTGGTGCTGCAACTGAGCTGAGTGTTCCAGTGGGGTCGGTGGTGCTGCAGCTGAGCTGAGTGTTCCAGTGGGGTTGGTGGTGCTGCAGCTGAGCTCAGTGTTCCAGTGAGTTCGGTGGTGCTGCAGCTGAGCTGAGTGTTCCAGTGAGGTCGGTGGTGCTGCAACTGAGCTGAGTGTTCCAGTGGGGTCGGTGTTGCTGCAACTGAGCTGAGTGTTCCAGTGGGGTCGGTGGTGCTGCAGCTGGGCTGAGTGTTCCAGTGGGGTCGGTGGTGCTGCAACTGAGCTGAGTGTTCCAGTGGGGTCGGTGGTGCTGCAGCTGAGCTGGAGCTGAGTGTTCCAGTGGGGTCGGTGGTGCTGCAACTGAGCTGAGTGTTCCAGTGGGGTCGGTGGTGCTGCAACTGAGCTGAGTGTTCCAGTGAGGTCGGTGTTGCTGCAACTGAGCTGAGTGTCCCAGTGAGGTCGGTGGTGCTGCAACTGAGCTGAGTGTTCCAGTGGGGTCGGTGGTGCTGCAAATGAGCTGGAGCTGAGTGTTCTTGTGGGGTCGGTGGTGCTGCAACTGAGCTGGAGCTGAGTGTTCCAGTGGGGTCGGTGGTGCTGCAACTGAGCTGGAGCTGAGTGTTCCAGTGGGGTTGGTGGTGCTGCAACTGAGCTGGAGCTGAGTGTTGTTGTGGGGTCGGTGTTGCTGCAACTGAGCTGAGTGCCCCAGTGGGGTTGGTGGTGCTGCAACTGAGCTGAGTGTTCCAGTGATGTCGGTGGTGCTGCAACTGAGCTAGAGCTGAGTGTTCCAGTGGGGTCGGTGGTGCTGCAGCTGAGCAGGAGCTGAGTGTTCTTGTGGGGTCGGTGGTGCTGCAACTGAGCTGAGTGTTCCAGTGAGGTCGGTGGTGCTGCAACTGAGCTGGAGCTGAGTGTTCCAGTGGGGTCGGTGGTGCTGCAGCTGAGCTGAGTTTTCCAGTGGGGTCGGTGGTGCTGCAACTGAGCTGAGTGTTCCAGTGGGGTCGGTGGTGCTGCAACTGAGCAGAGTGTTCCAGTGGGGTCGGTGGTGCTGCAACTGAGCTGAGTGTTCCAGTGGGGTCGGTGGTGCTGTAGCTGGAGCTGAGTGTTCCAGTGGGGTCGGTGGTGCTGCAACTGAGCTGAGTGTTCCAGTGAGGTCGGTGGTGCTGCAACTGAGCTGAGTGTTCCAGTGGGGTCGGTGTTGCTGCAACTGAGCTGAGTGTTCCAGTGGGGTCGGTGGTGCTGCAACTGAGCTGAGTGTTCCAGTGATGTCGGTGGTGCTGCAACTGAGCTAGAGCTGAGTGTTCCAGTGGGGTCGGTGGTGCTGCAGCTGAGCAGGAGCTGAGTGTTCTTGTGGGGTCGGTGGTGCTGCAACTGAGCTGAGTGTTCCAGTGAGGTCGGTGGTGCTGCAACTGAGCTGGAGCTGAGTGTTCCAGTGGGGTCGGTGGTGCTGCAGCTGAGCTGAGTTTTCCAGTGGGGTCGGTGGTGCTGCAACTGAGCTGAGTGTTCCAGTGGGGTCGGTGGTGCTGCAACTGAGCAGAGTGTTCCAGTGGGGTCGGTGGTGCTGCAACTGAGCTGAGTGTTCCAGTGGGGTCGGTGGTGCTGTAGCTGGAGCTGAGTGTTCCAGTGGGGTCGGTGGTGCTGCAACTGAGCTGAGTGTTCCAGTGAGGTCGGTGGTGCTGCAACTGAGCTGAGTGTTCCAGTGGGGTCGGTGTTGCTGCAACTGAGCTGAGTGTTCCAGTGGGGTCGGTGGTGCTGCAGCTGGGCTGAGTGTTCCAGTGGGGTCGGTGGTGCTGCAACTGAGCTGAGTGTTCCAGTGGGGTCGGTGGTGCTGCAGCTGAGCTGGAGCTGAGTGTTCCAGTGGGGTCGGTGGTGCTGCAACTGAGCTGAGTGTTCCAGTGGGGTCGGTGGTGCTGCAACTGAGCTGAGTGTTCCAGTGAGGTCGGTGTTGCTGCAACTGAGCTGAGTGTTCCAGTGGGGTCGGTGGTGCTGCAACTGAGCTGAGTGTCCCAGTGAGGTCGGTGGTGCTGCAACTGAGCTGAGTGTTCCAGTGGGGTCGGTGGTGCTGCAAATGAGCTGGAGCTGAGTGTTCCAGTGGGGTCGGTGGTGCTGCAACTGAGCTGAGTGTTCCAGTGGGGTCGGTGGTTGTTACGAATCCCTTTTGGCCCGACAGTCTAGGGGGGATGGTAATGAGACGCGTAACATAACTCATGCAAATTATAATTGTGACAAGTAAAAGTGGGAACGTAATAACCAGGACAACTGAAATCTACCGTCAAACTCAAGGTTTATTTGATAAACACACGGTAATGGGGGGAGCAGGAAAAGGGGCTGAGCTGGACCCAAGGAAAGAAACAAATATGCACAAACACCCCTAAGCTAGACTAGCCTACTTTAACAACAGCTAACTAACTAACCAAAAATACAGTGGGTGGTCCGCCCAGTTCTAACTAGTGTATTTAACAAAGTTCACCTACGGGTAGTGTATGCCCATGGGCGACTTGTCTTGGTTTCCCCTTTTCCCACCAGCAAACACCATAAGCAAAAACAATACTCACAGGAGATGACAAAGTGATATGGAGGTGCTCAAACAAAAGAGAGGTTAAGACACAACGAGAGAGTGAAACACAGAGATCTACATACATGGCATTTACAAAGAGATTGAGCTACTGAAATCTATGAAGAACAGAGATCTACCAACATGGCATTTACAAAGAGATTGAGCTCTAAAGCAAACAAATGATGGGGTTTTTAAACCATGGGGAAAGAACTGTGATAGGGTAGGAAACAGGAGGAGGTGTGTCTTCTGATTAATGGGTTGATTGTTGACTGATTGGGGAATGATGATTTTCACCTGTAAGGGGAGAAGGAGAGAAAGGAAACACACACACACAGGATACACACACAGGATACCTGTATCCGTAACAGTGGTGCTGCAACTGAGCTGAGTGTTCCAGTGGGGTCGGTGGTGCTGCAACTGAGCTGAGTGTTCCAGTGGGTCGGTGGTGCTGTAGCTGAGCTGAGTGTTCCAGTGGGGTCGGTGGTGCTGCAAGTGAGCTGAGTGTTCCAGTGAGGTCGGTGTTGCTGCAACTGAGCTGAGTGTCCCAGTGGGGTCGGTGGTGCTGCAACTGAGCTGAGTGTTCCAGTGATGTCGGTGGTGCTGCAACTGAGCTGGAGCTGAGTGTTCCAGTGGGGTCGGTGGTGCTGCAACTGAGCTGGAGCTGAGTGTTCTTGTGGGGTCGGTGGTGCTGCAACTGAGCTGGAGCTGAGTGTTCCAGTGGGGTCGGTGGTGCTGCAACTGAGCTGGAGCTGAGTGTTCCAGTGGGGTCGGTGGTGCTGCAACTGAGCTGGAGCTGAGTGTTCCAGTGGGGTCGGTGGTGCTGCAACTGAGCTGGAGCTGAGTGTTCCAGTGGGGTCGGTGGTGCTGCAGCTGAGCTGGAGCTGAGTGTTCCAGTGGGGTCGGTGGTGCTGCAACTGAGCTGGAGCTGAGTGTTCCAGTGAGGTCGGTGGTGCTGCAACTGAGCTGGAGCTGAGTGTACCAGTGGGGTCGGTGTTGCTGCAACTGAGCTGAGTGCCCCAGTGAGGTCGGTGGTGCTGCAACTGAGCTGAGTGTTCCAGTGAGGTCGGTGGTGCTGCAGCTGAGCTGAGTGTTCCAGTGAGGTCAGTGGTGCTGCAGCTGAGCTGAGTGTTCCAGTGAGGTCAGTGGTGCTGCAGCTGAGCTGAGTGTTCCAGTGAGGTCAGTGGTGCTGCAGCTGAGCTGGAGCTGCGTTTTCCAGCTGGGTAGGTGTCCTCACATATGCAGTCCTGCAAATGCAAAGAGACACCATCGATGCTATTAATGAGGTTGCCAAGGAGTTGAAGTGGGACAGGCACGGTTTGGTTTCTGCAGGTGTTTCTCTGTAAAGCTGGGCCCACTACAGCACAGATATCCAAGAGAACAGCTCTTGGTTTCGGAACCAGCTCATGTGCCACTCATCATCATTGGCCAGTAAATCTTGCTGGACTCTTCCAACAGCGCCAAAGCAGTAATTTGTCCTACTATTTCCTAGCAGCTTGGTAGTTTAGTAGCATTATTTTTTAAGCTTTATATAACAACATTACCTAGAGACGATTGTTTTTTACTTTTCCTTCAGAAGTAGGTTCAGATTGGAACATTACTGAACATCAGTTTTGTGTTGGATGGTATTTCCAGGTTTTTTATTTGTGATAGTCTTTGGTAGTAATAGTCCATTCAGGTTATTTTGTCCAAAATCAAGATATTAGGTATGGATTTGTGATTTGGATTGACTGTTTTGATGTTGAGGTAAATATCCTGGGTAAGTCCTTGCGGGAAAAAAAGCAAGTTTATCTACATTTATCCAACTAATTCTGCATGTTTTCAGAATAACTCAGGAGCCTATACTCTCTTTGTCTTTCTCTGTGTCTCTCTCTGTCTCACTCTCTCTGTCTCTCCCTGTCTTTGTCTCTCTTTGTCTCTTTCTGTGTCTCTCTCTGTGTGTGTGTGTCTCTCTCTCTGTCACATGTATGTCTGTCTGTCTGTCTGTCTGTCTGTCTGTCTGTCTGTCTGTCTGTCTGTCTGTCTGTCTGTCTGTCTGTCTGTCTGTCTGTCTGTCTGTCTGTGTCTGTCTGTCTGTCTGTCTGTCTGTCTGTGTCTCTGTCTCTGTCTCTCTGTCTCTCTGTCTCTCTCTGTCTCTCTCTGTCTCTCTCTGTCTCTCTCTGTCTCTCTCTGTCTCTCTCTGTCTCTCTCTGTCTCTCTCTGTCTCTGTCTCTGTCTCTGTCTCTGTCTCTCTCTCTCTTTCCTTTTTTTCCTAGGTCAGTCATCTTGTTCTACTGTATCTAAAAGGCTAAGGATGAAAGGCAGCAAGGTCGTGAGCAGAATACCTCTTTGATACATGGTAATATTAGCCATTATGTTGACATGCTTGTTTGGGTGGAAAGTATCGCACCAGGGGCCCTCTTTAGTGTGTCCACGCACAGGAAAATTATGTGTCAGTCCAGGGCACTCTGAGGTCGAAACTGGCCCCATGTAGTGTGTCTGTAATGCATTGCTCCAGGGGCCACTTCTTCAGCTGTATCCCTGTGCCCTAGAGCATAGAGCAGAAGCCAGGTAGAGCAGAAAGAATTAGTAGGTAGTGGGCCTCTTAGTTCATGAGGTTCACACACGCAGAAGCATTAGCGGGGCCACTTAGTAGTCAATAGGAAAATAAAGAGGGCAAACTTCTTATTCATGTGCCGTGAAGTGCTGGCACTGTGTGTGTGTGTGTGTGTGTGTGTGTGTGTGTGTATGTATGTATTAGTGTGTGTGTGTATAATACTTGTTCACTACTGTAACTGGAGCACTAACTAACCCAAATGGACCCAGTGCTGGGGGAAACATGTCCCCTGCTGAGTGATGGGGGAAACATGTCCCCTGCTGAGTGATGGGGGAAACATGTCCCCTGCTGAGAGATGGGGAAACATGTCCCCTGCTGAGTGATGGGGGAAACATGTCCCCTGCTGAGAGATGGGGAAACATGTCCCCTGCTGAGTGATGGGGAAACATGTCCCCTGCTGAGTGCTGGGGGAAACATGTCCCCTGCTGAGTGCTGGGGGAAACATGTCCCCTGCTGAGAGATGGGGGAAACATGTCCCCTGCTGAGAGATGGGGATACATGTCCCCTGCTGAGTGATGGGGGAAACATGTCCCCTGCTGAGTGCTGGGGGATACATGTCCCCTGCTGAGTGCTGGGGGAAACATGTCCCCTGATGAGTGATGGGGGAAACATGTCCCCTGCTGAGAAATGGGGGAAAAGGTGGAGGGATATGGGACAAGGAGGAGGGTTGCTTTGGGTATTATTGGGGGCATGGAGAAAAAGGTGTTGGTGGTAATTTGGGGCAAAAGGAAATGGGGGTCGGTCACTGAACAATGAAGGTGGATAGAGTTTTCTTATGCTAAGCCCAGCCTCCCCAAAACTGGACAAAACATCTAAGTTGCCATTGCTTATAGTTTTACCGTCACACCCCTCCCTCCCTCCCTCCCTCCCTCCTTCTTGTCCTTCCCCCCATTGCGATGATGAAGCAGTTTTTAAATTGACATTAGCTCTTTGTGTGCGTGTGTGTGTGTGTGCGTGCGTGTGTGTGTGTGTGCGCATGTGTGTGCGTGTGTGCGTGTGTGTGTGTGCGCGTGCGTGCGTGCGTGTGTGTGTTACCCTGTGGAGGGGTAATGAATGCTGATGTTCATTATTCTAAATGCATAAATCTGATCACTTTAGTTAAATTAAGGCTCAATGTTTGCGTATTAAGGAAGCCTCCTTCTCCTCTCCAGTAGCTGGGGTGAATTCATAAACACTGGGATAAATCCTGCAAGTGAAGCACATTATTGTATACTACTGGCTTACTGCCACGTTGTGCTAAATAGACACTTGAAGGTCACCGTCTATCTGGTTATAAAGTATTTTATGTGATATGACATATGTATTTATTTTCAGTCTGTACCAAAACAAAAGAATACAAAAGAAGCTTTACGATAGACCATACTTATATAAACTCATATAAACTATATTCTATTGGAGGCAGCTGTGCTGTGTGTTGTGGTGACAAAGGGCCTTAACATTAAGTTCTGACAGGACACTATAGTGGGCAGATCTTAGTGAATCAGCAGAAGTTAGTAGAAAGTGAGGGCATGGACAGCCAACCACTCAGACCAGCTCCAGTTTGAAATGTTTACATATTCCTAGTTCTCGCCGGATTTAGTGACGAACAGTTTTAACAATTTTCACTATTTCTACTCAATCAAAGTGAACAGGGAAATTGAAAGGAAATGTCAACCTTTGAATGTAATCTATGATGTAGTTCATATCTCCAGAAAATCATGATCATCACATCGTTCAGATACTATCTACACCTCATCAAAGCTGATATGCAACCAGAACAGACCTGTTGTGGACACCCTTTACAGTAGTTATTTTCTCTTCCAAACCCAGCCTCCCTCCCTCTCAGAGATCAATGGTTGGTTTGATGAATAGCGTGTCTTTGTGAAATAATCTCATGAATTGGCCATCTGTCTCACTCTGCAAGAAATTGCTTTTGAATAACAAAATGTCAGCCGGTCTTTGTGGAATCGACATGGATCCTGTTATTTGCAACAAGCTCTCAGTCTCAGAATTAGACATTAATCCACGTTTTTCAAACGTCAAATTTAGAAGTTGTTACACACACACACACACACACACACACACACACACACACACACACACACACACACAGTAGTGTTTAAGAACAGGTTTAGGAATTAACTTCTAATTTTAAGGTTAGTGTTAAGATTAGGCCTTAACTCTGAATGGGTGAGGAAGGATTAAGGTTTGGGATAGGCTTAAAACAAAAATATTAAAAACAAGACATGTATATATACACACACACACACACACACACACACACACACACACACACACACACACACACACACACACACACACACACACACACACACACACACACACACACACACACACACACACACACACACACACACACACACACACACACACACACATACAACACACTCACAGACATGTATACACACACACACACACACACACTCACAGACATGAATATATATATACACACACACACACACACACATATATATATATATATATATATACACACTCACACACTCACTCACACACATATAACATAAACATCCTTTACAAAATGCTGCAATATGAATCAAGGGAGGAACTCAAGGAGAATCAATCTGAAATTCCCTGAATACTGCAGTAAAAAAAGGAAATTATTTCCTAAGAAAAGTATTTTTACACTGCCTAGAGAAATGTACACAGAGGCAAGCATTAACACACACACACACACACACACACTGCCTAGAGAAATGTGCACAGAGGCAAGCATTAACACACACACACACACACACACACACACACACACACACACACACACACACACACACAACTAACCCTAGTTCCTAACCCTAGCCCTAACCCTGCCTAGAGAAATGTATGCAGAGGCAAGCATTAACACACACACACACACAACTAACCCTAGTTCCTAACCATCAACCTAACCCTAACTGCCTAGAGAAATGTACACAGAGGCAAGCATTAACACACACACACACACACACACACACACACACACACACACACACACACACACACACACACACACACACACACACACACACACACACACACACACACAACTAACCCTAGTTCCTAACCCTAGCCCTAACCCTGCCTAGAGAAATGTACGCAGAGGCAAGCATTAACACACACACACAACTAACCTTAGTTCCTAACCATCAACCTAACCCTAACTGCCTAGAGAAATGTACACAGAGGCAAGCATTAACCCACAGACAAAAATAACCTTACTTCCTAACCCTAATGCTAACCCTATTTTTACACTGCCTAGAGAAATGTACACAGAGGCAAGCATTAAAACACACACACACACACACACACACACACACACACACACACACACACACACACACACACACACACACACACACACACACACACACACACACACACACACACAAACTAACCCTAGCCCTAACCCTGCCTAGAGAAATGTACACAGAGGAAAGCATTAACACACACACAACTAACCCTAGTTCCTAACCCTAAACCTAACCCTAGCTCCTAACCCTAGCTCCTAACCCGTGCTCCTAACCCTAGCTCCTAACCCTAAACCTAACCCTAGCTCCTAACCCTAAACCTAACCCTAGCTCCTAACCCTAAACCTAACCCTAGCTCATAACCCTAAACCTAACCCTAACTCCTAACCCTAAACCTAACCCTAACTCCTAACCCTAAACCTAACCCTAGCTCCTAACCCTAGCTCCTAACCCTAAACCTAACCCTAAACCTAACCCTAGCTCCTAACCCTAAACCTAACCCTAGCTCCTAACCCTAAACCTAACCCTAGCTCCTAACCCTAAACCTAACCATAGCTCCTAACCCTAACCCTAGATCCTAACCCTAAACCTAACCCTAGCTCCTAACCCTAAACCTAACCCTAGCTCCTAACCCTAAACCTAACCCTAGCTCCTATCCCTAAACCTAACCCTAGCTCCTAACCCTAAACCTAACTCTAATTCTAACCTTAACCATAAACCTCCTAGAAATAGTTTTTGAGAATGTGGGGTCCAACAAATGTCCCCAGTTGGTCAAATGTTTGTTTGTTTACTATTCTTGTGGGGACTTCAGTTCACCACAGTAATAGCTAAACACTCCCCCCCCCCCCCCCCCCCACACACACACACACACACACACACACACACACACACACACAAAGCTGGGATATAATGATGGAGCTGGGTATAATGATGGAGCTGGGATATAATGATGGAGCTGGGATATAATGATGGAGCTGGGATATAAAGATGGAGCTGGGATATAATGATGGAGCTGGGATATAATGATGGAGCTAGGATATGAGGGTGGAGCTGGGATATGAGGGTGGAGCTGGGATATAATGATGGACCTGGGATATAATGATGGAGCTGGGATATAATGATGGAGCTGGGATATGAGGGTGGAGCTGGGTTATAAGGATGGAGCTGGGATATAATGATGGACCTGGGATATAATGATGGACCTGGGATATAATGATGGAGCTGGGATATAAGGATGGAGCTGGGTATAAGGATGGACCTGGGATGTAAGGATGGAGCTGGGATATAATGATGGAGCTGGGATATAATGATGGAGCTGGGATATAATGATGGAGCTGGGATATGAGGGTGGAGCTGGGATATAATGATGGACCTGGGATATAATGATGGAGTTGGGATATAAGGATGGAGCTGGGTATAAGGATGGACCTGTGATGTAAGGATGGAGCTGGGATATAATGATGGAGCTGGGATATAATGATGGAGCTGGGATATAAGGATGGAGCTGGGTATAAGGATGGACTTGGGATGTAAGGATGGAGCTTGGATGTAAGGATGGAGCTGGGATATGAGGATGAAGCTGGGATATAAGGATGGAGCTGGAATAAAAGGATGGAGCTGGAAAATGAGGATGGAGCTGGAATATAAGGATGGAGCTGGGTAATAAGGATGGAGCTGGGATACAAGATCTGTGATACATTAGCAGCTGCCAGGATTGATGTGAGAGATGTTGCTGTAGTGCTCCACAGCCTGAGGATATACCTTCTACTCTCTCGCCCTCCACGTCTCTCCTGCTCCTCAGTTCTCTATAGCCCTTCATGTCACTTCTGCTCCTGTCTTCTCTATTCTTCCACCATACCGAACATCCTTCTACCTCGAGCTACAGCTACCCTCCCTGGGCTACCTGTGTCTGCACTTATCCGATCACCCTTTCTGCCTGTTAGTGTGTGTGTGTGTGTGTCTGTGTGAGAGAGCGACTCTCTCTCTGTGTGTGTGTGTGTCTCTGTGTATGTGTCTATGTGTATGTGTGTGTGTGTGTGTGTGTGTGTGTATGTGTGTGTGTGTGTGTGTGTGTGTGTGTGTGTGTGTGTGTGCATGAGTGTGTGTGGACGTGATTAACTATTATTGTGGTGACCTGAAGTCCCCACAAGAAGAGTAAACAAACAAAAAAATTGACCATCTGGGGACATTTTGTTAGTCCCCACAATGTCAAATGCTTTTTCTAGAGGGTTTAGTGTAAAGGTTAGAAGTCTGACATCAACAGGCTTCTGCACATTTACATTTATCCTCATATCCCAGCTACATCCTTATATCCCAACTCCATAATTATATTCCAGGTCCATCCTTATATCCCAGCTCCATCCTCGTATCCCAGCTCCATCCTCGTATCCCAGCTCCATCCTTATATCCCAGCTCCATCATTATATCCCAGCTCCATCCTCATATCCCAGCTCCATCATTATATCCAAGCTCCATACTTGTGTCCCAGCTCCATCATTATATCCCAGCTCCATACTTGTATCCCAGCTCCATCATTATATCCCAGCTCCATCATTATATCCCAGCTCCATCATTATATCCCAGCTCCATACTTGTATCCCAGCTCCATCATTAAATCCCAGGTCCATCATTATATCCCAGGTCCATCATTATATCCCAGCTCCATCCTTATAACCCAGCTCCATCATTATATCCATGCTCCATCCTTATAACCCAGCTCCATCATTATATCCCAGCTCCATCATTATAACCCAGCTCCATCATTATATCCCAGCTCCATCATTATATCCCAGCTCCATCATTATATCCCAGGTCCGTTGTTACGTTCTTACTGTAGGTGTCATACATTGCCTTCAGAAAGTATTTACACCTCTTCGGGTAAGATCGTCACTTCATCTGATGAAGAGTAATCAAGATCGGACCAAAACGCAGTGTGATAAGTGTCCATGTTCATATTTATTTTAACTCAGAACACTAAGACAAAATAACAATAATAGACGTACACGAAACAGTTCTGTCTGGTGAAGACACAGAGACAGAAAGCGACTACCCACAAACACAGGTAGGAACAGGCTACCTAAGTATGGTTCTCAATCAGAGACAACGATTGACTGCTGCCTCTGATTGGGAACCATACGAGGCCAAACACATAGAAGTACAAAACATAGAACAAAACATAGAATGTCCACCACAACTCACGCCCTGACCAAACCAAAATAGAGACATAAAAAAGGAACTAAAGTCAGGACGTGACAACTTGCGCTTTTCCACATTTTGTTGTGTTACAGCCTGCATTTAAAATGTATGAAGTGTAAATGTTTTGTTAATGATCTACACACAATACCCCATAATGTCAAATCGAATTATTTTTGTTAGAACTTTTTACAAACGAATAAAAAAAAGCTGAAATTTCTTGAGCCAATAACTATTCAACCCCTTTGTTATGGCAAGCCTAAATATGTTCAGGTGTTCGGCGGTCGACGTCACCCCTCTTCTAGCCATCGCCGTTCCACTGTTCATTGTTCCATTTGTTTTGTCTTGTTTCCCTGCACACCTGGTTTACATTCCCTAATCACACCACATATACATTCCCTCTGTTCCCCCCATGTCTTTGTTTTGTTACATGTTCAGTGTGTTGCGCCAGCCTGCTTATTTCCCCCCTGGGTATTCTTGTGTAACCCAAAGGAGGTTGGATTATTATATTTGTTTTTTTGTGACTGTATTTTGCGCAGTTCTCTTTTGCATGTTGGCTGGAGGTTTGACGCTGTTGCATCCGTTCATTGTGCTTCTGCCTGTTCACAACTCTCTGGTCTCCTGCACCTGATCTCAAACACCAGTAGCGCATACGCTGACATCACGAGAAGAAATGTGCTTCACAAGTCACATAATAAGTTGCATTGACTCAATCTGTGAATGACTACCTCACAAAATGACCTTTTAATGGCATCAGACCGAGGCTCTGCATCTGTCCTCGTGCTCCTAGACCTTAGTGCTGCTTTTGATTCCATCGATCACCACATTCTTTTGGAGAGATTGGAAACCCAAATTGGTTTACACGGACAAGTTCTGGCCTGGTTTAGATCTTATCTGTCAGAAATATATCAGTTTGTCTCTGTGAATGGTTTGTCCTCTGACAAATCAACTGTAAATTTCAGAGTTCCTCAAGGTTCCGTTTTAGGACCACTATTGTTTTCACTATATATTTTTACCTCTTGGGGATGTAATTCGAAAACATAATGTTAACTTTCACTGCTATGCGGATGACACACAGCTGTACATTTCAATGAAACATGTTGAAGCCCCAAAATTGCCCTCGCTAGAAGCATGTGTTTCAGACATAAGGAAGTGGATGGCTGCAAACTTTCTACTTTGAAACTCGGACAAAACAGAGATGCTTTTTCTAGGTCCCAAGTAACAAAGAGATCTTCTGTTGAATCTGACAATTAATCTTAATGGTTGTACAGTCGTCTCAAATAAAACTGTGAAGGACCTTGGCGTTACTCTGGACCCTGATCTCTCTTTTGAAGAACATATCAAGACTGTTTCAAGGACAGCTTTTTTCCATCTACGTAACATTGCAAAAATCAGAACATTTCTGTCCAACAATGATGCAGAAAAATTAATCCATGCTTTTGTCACTTCTAGGTTAGACTACTGCAATGCTCTACTTTCCGGCTACCCAGATAAAGCACCAAATAAACTTCAGTTAGTGCTAAATACGGCTGCTAGAATCCTGACTAGAACCAACAAATTTGATCATATTACTCCAGTGCTAGCCTCCCTACACTGGCTTCCTGTCAAGGCAAGGGCTGATTTCAAGGTTTTACTGCTAACCTACAAAGCATTACATGGGCTTGCTCCTACCTATCTCTCTGATTTGGTTCTGCTGTACATAACAACACGTACGCTACGGTCACAAGACGCAGGCCTCCTAATTGTCCCTAGAATTTCTAAGCAAACAGCTGGAGGCAGGGCTTTCTCCTATAGAGCTCAATTTTTATGGAATGTTCTGCCTACCCATGTGAGAGACGCAAACTCGGTCTCAAACTTTAAGTCTTTACTGAAGACTCATCTCTTCAGTGGGTAATATGATTGAGTGTAGTCTGGACCAGGAGTGGGAAGGTGAACGGAAAAGCTCTGGAGCAACGAACCGCCCTTGCTGTCTCTGCCTGGCCGGTTCCCCTATTTCCACTGGGATTCTCTGCCTCTAACCCTATTATAGGGGCTGAGTCACTGGCTTACTAGGGCTCTTTCATACCGTCCCTAGGAGGGGTGCGTCACTTGAGTGGGTTGAGTCACTGATGTGATCTTCCTGTCTGGGTTGGCGCCTCCCCTTGGGTTGTGCCGTGGCGGAGATCTTTGTGGGCTATACTCTGCCTTGTCTCAGGATGGTAAGTTGGTGGTTGAAGATATCCCTCTAGTGGTGTGGGGGCTGTGCTTTGGCAAAGTGGGTGGGGTTATATCCTTCCTGTTTGGCCCTGTCCGGGAGTGTCATCGGATGGGTTCACAGTTTCTCCTGACCCCTCTTGTCTCAGCCTCCAGTATTTATGCTGCAGTAGTTTATGTGTCGGGTGGCTAGGGTCAGTTTGTTATATCTGGAGTACTTCTCCTGTCCTATTCGGTGTCCTGTGTGAATTTAAGTATGCTCTCTCTAATTCTCTCTTTCTCTCTTTCTTTCTCTCTCTCGGAGGACCTGAGCCCTAGGACCGTGCCTCAGGACTACCTGACATGATGACTCCTTGCTGTCCTCAGTCCACCTGTCCGTGCTGCTGCTCCAGTTTCAACTGTTCTGCCTGTGATTATTATTATTTGACCATGCTGACCATGCTGGTCATTTAAAGATATTGGTTCCCAATTGGGACTCAACCCTCCCACGTTCAGCTGAAACGGTGGCGCATGGAACGCAAAAATATTCTTAGAAATATTTAACCTCCACACATTAACAAGTCCAATAGCTCAAATGAAAGATAAACACCTTGTTCATCTAGCCAGCAAGTCAGATTTCTAAAATGTTTTACGGCGAAAACATAGTACATATTTATGTCAAACCACCACCAGACACAGCTCATTTGAATAGCCAAAACATGCTATCAACAAAACGCAGGATTAAAAAATAAATCATTCACTAACCTTTTGAAAATCTTCATCAGATGACAGTAATAGGACATGTTACACAGTACATTTTTTTTTTCTCAATAATATGCCATTTATATCCATAAATGTCCATTTACATTGAGTTCATGGTCAGAAATTACTCAAAAATGTCCGCAGGAAATCTAGGTAGCGCGGCAAGATAACGTAAATAGACATCATAAACTTTGACTAAATATACATGTTCTACATATAGTTAGAAAGATACACTGCTTCTTTATGCAACCGCTTTGTTACATTTATTTTTAACGTTACAGAAATCGCACACTGTTCAATATGCTGAGACGGCGCTCAGATACAAGCTACATTTCTCCGTAATGTTGGAGTCAACAGAAACACAGATTTAAGCATAAATATTCCCTTACCTTCGATGGTCTTCGTTCAGAATGTTGTGGAAGGCTTCATACTTACCCAATACATCGTTTGGTTTCAAGTCTTGCGTCTTTGTATTAGCTACTGCTAATAACATCAGCTGAAATGCACCCAAAATGTCCTCTGGTCCGGAAAAGTTGCGCATCAAAACTTCAAAATTACATATTATATGTCGACTAAACAGGTCAAACTAAGTGCAGAAGCAAGCTTTATGATGTTTTTAACACACAAAACAAATTTCAATTCAATCGGTCATCGTCTGTCCTTCTCTTGAGTGCTGGAACAAAGGAATGGCTGGGACCAATTCGCGCCACAACGCACAACATATTTTCTCATGGCACGCACTAATTTCACTCCCATAGGGCCAATTCTCGCGGGATTTGAACGATTAAAAGCTCTACTGAATGAGGACATCTAGTGGAAGACATAGAAAGTCTCCCCAGAATCATAACTGGTTGGGAAGGGTGGGGGCGATGACGTCAAAGTTGCTCCAACTTTCATGACCACAAAAACTAGTTTGGAAGAATGCCTGCCCTGTGAGTTCTGCTATACTTACAGACATAATTCCAACGGTTTTAGAAGCTTTAGAGTGTTTTCTATCCAATAATAATTATTATATGCATATATTAGCAATTTTTGACAGATTTTTTTTTCAGTTTACTAGGGGTACCCAATCCCTCCAAAGGGGGCATATGTCTGCCATATCTTTAACAGGTTTTAACATTTGAACATCTTGGCCATGTTCTGTTATAATCTCCACCCGGCACAGCCAGAAGAGGACTGGCCACCCCACATAGCCTGGTTCCTCTCAAGGTTTCTTCCTAGGTTTTGGCCTTTCTAGGGAGTTTTTCCTAGCCACCGTGCTTCTACACCTGCATTGCTTGCTGTTTGGGGTTTTAGGCTGGGTTTCTGTACAGCACTTTGAGATATCAACTGATGTACGTTGGGCTATATAAATACATTTGATTTGATTTGACCTCTGTACCCCACACACACAATTATCTGTAAGTTCCCCAAGTTAAGCAATTAATTTTAAGCACAGATTCAACAACAAAGATCAGGGAGTTTTTCCAATGTCTATCTATTTTTAGATGGGGGGAAAAAAGCAGACATTGAATATCCTTTTGAGCATGGTAACGTTATTGCTATTTGGGTATCAATACACCCTGTGACTACAAAGATACAGACGTCCTTCCTAAGTTGCTGTACAGGAAGGAAACCGCTCAGGGATTTCACCATGATGCCAATGGTTGTGTGTGTGTGTGTGTCTGTGTGTGTGTGTGTGTGTGTGTGTGTGTGTGTGTGTGTGTGTATAGTCAGTATCAAAATCTAAAATCAAATCAAAGGGTCACCTCAGATAGTCCATGTAGACATTCTATTAGCTTTTTAACAGTCTAATGGCTTGGGGACAGAAGCTGTTCAGGAGCCTGTTGGTGTCAGACTTGTTATGTTTGGGGCACGTCCAAAACAACACATTACTGAGTACCACATTCCAAATTTTCAAGCATATTGGTGGCTGCATCATGTTATGGGTACGCTTATGATCATTATGGACTGGGGATTTTTTCAGGATAAAAAATAAACAGAATGGAGCTTTTCACAGGCAAAATCCTAGAGGAAAACCTGGTTTAGTCTGCTTTCCACCAGACACTGGGAGATGAATTCACCTTTCAGCAGGACAATAACCTCAAAGACAAGGCCAAATCTACACTGGAGTTGCTTTCCAAGAAGACAGTGAATTTTCCAGAGTGGCATAGTTACAATTTTGACTTAAATCTATTTGAAAATCTATGGCAAAACCTGAAATGATTTGTCTCGCAATTATCAACATGTAAGGGTTGTCGTCCTCCTCTTCCGAGAAGGATCGGAGGACCAATGCGCAGCATGGTAAGTGTCCATAATGTTTTTAATAAAGACAAATGAACACTTGAACAAAACAATAAATGATGACGTGAAATATACAAAACCGAAACAGTACCTTGTGGCCCAAACACTCACACGGAAAACAAACACCAACAACCCAAAAGTGAAACCCAGTAAGTATGATTCTCAATCAGGGACAACAATTGACAGCTGCCTCTGATTGAGAACCATACTAGGCCTAACATAGAAATCCCAAATTATAGAAACATAGACTGCCCACCCCAACTCACGCCCTGATCAACTAAAACCTAGACAAAAACAAAGGAACCAAGGTCAGAAAGTGACAGTACCCTCCCACCCCAAAGGTGCAAAACCTGAACCTATAGGGGGGGGTCTGGGTGAGCGTCTGTCCACGGTGGCTGCTCTGGCCGTGGACCCCACTTCACCATAGTTTTTGTCCGCCTCTTAGCCCGCCTCCGTGGCCTCTTTAGAGACACCCAAGTGTGGAATGATCTTAGAGACTAACCCAAGTGTGGAATGATCTTAGAGACTTACCCAGGTGTGGAAAGCTCTTAGAGACTAACCCAAGTGTGCAAAACTCTTAGAGACTTACCCAGGTGTGGAATGATCTTAGAGACTTACCCAGGTGTGGAAAGCTCTTAGAGACTAACCCAGGCATGGAAAGCTCTTAGAGACTAACCCAGGCATGGAAAGCTCTTAGAGACTAACCCAGGTGTGGAAAGCTCTTAGAGACTTACCCAGGTGTGGAAAGCTCTTAGAGACTTACCCAGGTGTGGAAAGCTCTAAAGAGACTTACCCAGGCATGGAAAGCTCTTAGAGACTAACCCAGGCGTGGAAAGCTCTTAGAGACTAACCCAGGTGTGGAAAGCTCTTAGAGACTAACCCAGGTGTGGAAAGCTCTTAGAGACTAACCCAGGCGTGGAAAGCTCTTAGAGACTAACCCAGGTGTGGAAAGCTCTTACAGACTAACCCAGGTGTGGAAAGCTCTTAGAGACTAACCCAGGCGTGGAAAGCTCTTAGAGACTAACCCAGGTGTGGAAAGCTCTTAGAGACTAACCCAGGTGTGGAATGATCTTAGAGACTAACCCAGGCGTGGAAAGCTCTTAGAGACTAACCCAGGTGTGGAAAGCTCTTAGAGACTAACCCAGGTGTGGAAAGCTCTTAGAGACTAACCCAGGCGTGGAAAGCTCTTAGAGACTAACCCAGGTGTGGAAAGCTCTTAGAGACTAACCCAGGTGTGGAATGATCTTAGAGACTAACCCAGGCGTGGAAAGCTCTTAGAGACTAACCCAGGCGTGGAAAGCTCTTAGAGACTAACCCAGGTGTGGAAAGCTCTTAGAGACTAACCCAGGCGTGGAAAGCTCTTAGAGACTAACCCAGGTGTGGAAAGCTCTTAGAGACTAACCCAGGTGTGGAATGATCTTAGAGACTAACCCAGGCGTGGAAAGCTCTTAGAGACTAACCCAGGTGTGAAAAGCTCTTAGAGACTAACCCAGGTGTGGAATGATCTTAGAGACTAACCCAGGCGTGGAAAGCTCTTAGAGACTAACCCAGGTGTGGAAAGCTCTTAGAGACTAACCCAGGCGTGGAAAGCTCTTAGAGACTAATCCAGGTGTGGAAAGCTCTTAGAGACTAACCCAGGTGTGGAATGATCTTAGAGACTAACCCAGGTGTGGAAAGCTCTTAGAGACTAACCCAGGTGTGGAAAGCTCTTAGAGACTAACCCAGGTGTGGAAAGCTCTTAGAGACTAACCCAGGCGTGGAAAGCTCTTAGAGACTAACCCAGGTGTGGAAAGCTCTTAGAGACTAACCCAGGTGTGGAAAGCTCTTAGAGACTAACCCAGGTGTGGAAAGCTCTTAGAGACTAACCCAGGTGTGGAAAGCTCTTAGAGACTAACCCAGGTGTGGAATGATCTTAGAGACTAACCCAGGCGTGGAAAGCTCTTAGAGACTAACCCAGGCGTGGAAAGCTCTTAGAGACTAACCCAGGTGTGGAAAGCTCTTAGAGACTAACCCAGGTGTGGAAAGCTCTTAGAGACTAACCCAGGTGTGGAATGATCTTAGAGACTAACCCAGGCGTGGAAAGCTCTTAGAGACTAACCCAGGTGTGGAAAGCTCTTAGAGACTAACCCAGGCGTGGAAAGCTCTTAGAGACTAACCCAGGTGTGGAATGATCTTAGAGACTAACCCAGGCGTGGAAAGCTCTTAGAGACTAACCCAGGTGTGGAAAGCTCTTAGAGACTAACCCAGGTGTGGAATGATCTTAGAGACTAACCCAGGCGTGGAAAGCTCTTAGAGACTAACCCAGGTGTGGAAAGCTCTTAGAGACTAACCCAGGTGTGGAATGATATTAGAGACTAACCCAGGTGTGGAAAGCTCTTAGAGACTAACCCAGGTGTGGAAAGCTCTTAGAGACTAACCCAGGTGTGGAAAGCTCTTAGAGACTAACCCAGGCATGGAAAGCTCTTAGAGACTAACCCAGGCGTGGAAAGCTCTTAGAGACTAACCCAGGTATGGAATGATCTTAGAGACTAACCCAGGCGTGGAAAGCTCTTAGAGACTAACCCAGGTGTGGAAAGCTCTTAGAGACTAACCCAGGTGTGGAAAGCTCTTAGAGACTAACCCAGGTGTGGAAAGCTCTTAGAGACTAACCCCGGTGTGGAAAGCTCTTAGAGACTAACCCAGGTGTGGAAAGCTCTTACAGACTAACCCAGGTGTGGAAAGCTCTTAGAGACTAACCCAGGTGTGGAAAGCTCTTAGAGACTAACCCAGGCGTGGAAAGCTCTTAGAGACTAACCCAGGTGTGGAAAGCTCTTAGAGACTAACCCAGGTGTGGAATGATCTTAGAGACTAACCCAGGCGTGGAAAGCTCTTAGAGACTAACCCAGGCGTGGAAAGCTCTTAGAGACTAACCCAGGTGTGGAAAGCTCTTAGAGACTAACCCAGGCGTGGAAAGCTCTTAGAGACTAACCCACGTGTGGAAAGCTCTTAGAGACTAACCCAGGTGTGGAATGATCTTAGAGACTAACCCAGGCGTGGAAAGCTCTTAGAGACTAACCCAGGTGTGGAAAGCTCTTAGAGACTAACCCAGGTGTGGAATGATCTTAGAGACTAACCCAGGCGTGGAAAGCTCTTAGAGACTAACCCAGGTGTGGAAAGCTCTTAGAGACTAACCCAGGCGTGGAAAGCTCTTAGAGACTAATCCAGGTGTGGAAAGCTCTTAGAGACTAACCCAGGTGTGGAATGATCTTAGAGACTAACCCAGGTGTGGAAAGCTCTTAGAGACTAACCCAGGTGTGGAAAGCTCTTAGAGACTAACCCAGGTGTGGAAAGCTCTTAGAGACTAACCCAGGCGTGGAAAGCTCTTAGAGACTAACCCAGGTGTGGAAAGCTCTTAGAGACTAACCCAGGTGTGGAAAGCTCTTAGAGACTAACCCAGGTGTGGAAAGCTCTTAGAGACTAACCCAGGTGTGGAAAGCTCTTAGTGACTCACCCAGGTGTGGAAAGCTCTTAGAGACTAACCCAGGTGTGGAAAGCTCTTAGAGACTAACCCAGGTGTGGAATGATCTTAGAGACTAACCCAGGCGTGGAAAGCTCTTAGATACTAACCCAGGTGTGGAAAGCTCTTAGAGACTAACCCAGACGTGGAAAGCTCTTAGAGACTAACCCAGGTGTGGAAAGCTCTTAGAGACTAACCCAGGTGTGGAATGATCTTAGAGACTAACCCAGGCGTGGAAAGCTCTTAGAGACTAACCCAGGCGTGGAAAGCTCTTAGAGACTAACCCAGGTGTGGAAAGCTCTTAGAGACTAACCCAGGCGTGGAAAGCTCTTAGAGACTAACCCAGGTGTGTAATGATCTTAGAGACTAACCCAGGTGTGGAAAGCTCTTAGAGACTAACCCAGGTGTGGAAAGCTCTTAGAGACTAACCCAGGTGTGGAATGATCTTAGAGACTAACCCAGGCGTGGAAAGCTCTTAGAGACTAACCCAGGTGTGGAAAGCTCTTAGAGACCTAACCCAGGTGTGGAATGATCTTAGAGACTAACCCAGGTGTGGAAAGCTCTTAGAGACTAACCCAGGTGTGGAAAGCTCTTAGAGACTAACCCAGGTGTGGAAAGCTCTTAGAGACTAACCCAGGTGTGGAAAGCTCTTAGAGACTAACCCAGGCATGGAAAGCTCTTAGAGACTAACCCAGGTGTGGAAAGCTCTTAGAGACTAACCCAGGTGTGGAAAGCTCTTAGAGACTAATCCAGGCGTGGAAAGCTCTTAGAGACTAACCCAGGTGTGGAAAGCTCTTACAGACTAACCCAGGTTTGGAAAGCTCTTAGAGACTAACCCAGGTGTGGAAAGCTCTTAGAGACTAACCCAGGCGTGGAAAGCTCTTAGAGACTAACCCAGGTGTGGAATGATCTTAGAGACTAACCCAGGCGTGGAAAGCTCTTAGAGAATAACCCAGGCATGGAAAGCTCTTAGAGACTAACCCAGGTGTGGAAAGCTCTTAGAGACTAACCCAGGCGTGGAAAGCTCTTAGAGACTAACCCAGGTGTGGAAAGCTCTTAGAGACTAACCCAGGTGTGGAATGATCTTAGAGACTAACCCAGGCGTGGAAAGCTCTTAGAGACTAACCCAGGTGTGGAAAGCTCTTAGAGACTAACCCAGGTGTGGAAAGCTCTTAGAGACTAACCCAGGCGTGGAAAGCTCTTAGAGACTAACCCAGGTGTGGAAAGCTCTTAGAGACTAACCCAGGTGTGGAATGATCTTAGAGACTAACCCAGGCGTGGAAAGCTCTTAGAGACTAACCCAGGCGTGGAAAGCTCTTAGAGACTAACCCAGGTGTGGAAAGCTCTTAGAGACTAACCCAGGCGTGGAAAGCTCTTAGTGACTCACCCAGGTGTGGAAAGCTCTTAGAGACTAACCCAGGTGTGGAAAGCTCTTAGAGACTAACCCAGGTGTGGAATGATCTTAGAGACTAACCCAGGCGTGGAAAGCTCTTAGATACTAACCCAGGTGTGGAAAGCTCTTAGAGACTAACCCAGACGTGGAAAGCTCTTAGAGACTAACCCAGGTGTGGAAAGCTCTTAGAGACTAACCCAGGTGTGGAATGATCTTAGAGACTAACCCAGGCGTGGAAAGCTCTTAGAGACTAACCCAGGCGTGGAAAGCTCTTAGAGACTAACCCAGGTGTGGAAAGCTCTTAGAGACTAACCCAGGCGTGGAAAGCTCTTAGAGACTAACCCAGGTGTGTAATGATCTTAGAGACTAACCCAGGTGTGGAAAGCTCTTAGAGACTAACCCAGGTGTGGAAAGCTCTTAGAGACTAACCCAGGTGTGGAATGATCTTAGAGACTAACCCAGGCGTGGAAAGCTCTTAGAGACTAACCCAGGTGTGGAAAGCTCTTAGAGACCTAACCCAGGTGTGGAATGATCTTAGAGACTAACCCAGGTGTGGAAAGCTCTTAGAGACTAACCCAGGTGTGGAAAGCTCTTAGAGACTAACCCAGGTGTGGAAAGCTCTTAGAGACTAACCCAGGTGTGGAAAGCTCTTAGAGACTAACCCAGGCATGGAAAGCTCTTAGAGACTAACCCAGGTGTGGAAAGCTCTTAGAGACTAACCCAGGTGTGGAAAGCTCTTAGAGACTAATCCAGGCGTGGAAAGCTCTTAGAGACTAACCCAGGTGTGGAAAGCTCTTACAGACTAACCCAGGTTTGGAAAGCTCTTAGAGACTAACCCAGGTGTGGAAAGCTCTTAGAGACTAACCCAGGCGTGGAAAGCTCTTAGAGACTAACCCAGGTGTGGAATGATCTTAGAGACTAACCCAGGCGTGGAAAGCTCTTAGAGAATAACCCAGGCATGGAAAGCTCTTAGAGACTAACCCAGGTGTGGAAAGCTCTTAGAGACTAACCCAGGCGTGGAAAGCTCTTAGAGACTAACCCAGGTGTGGAAAGCTCTTAGAGACTAACCCAGGTGTGGAATGATCTTAGAGACTAACCCAGGCGTGGAAAGCTCTTAGAGACTAACCCAGGTGTGGAAAGCTCTTAGAGACTAACCCAGGTGTGGAAAGCTCTTAGAGACTAACCCAGGTGTGGAAAGCTCTTAGAGACTAACCCAGGCGTGGAAAGCTCTTAGAGACTAACCCAGGTGTGGAAAGCTCTTAGAGACTAACCCAGGTGTGGAATGATCTTAGAGACTAACCCAGGCGTGGAAAGCTCTTAGAGACTAACCCAGGCGTGGAAAGCTCTTAGAGACTAACCCAGGTGTGGAAAGCTCTTAGAGACTAACCCAGGCGTGGAAAGCTCTTAGAGACTAACCCAGGTGTGGAAAGCTCTTAGAGACTAACCCAGGTGTGGAATGATCTTAGAGACTAACCCAGGCGTGGAAAGCTCTTAGAGACTAACCCAGGTGTGAAAAGCTCTTAGAGACTAACCCAGGTGTGGAATGATCTTAGAGACTAACCCAGGCGTGGAAAGCTCTTAGAGACTAACCCAGGTGTGGAAAGCTCTTAGAGACTAACCCAGGCGTGGAAAGCTCTTAGAGACTAATCCAGGTGTGGAAAGCTCTTAGAGACTAACCCAGGTGTGGAATGATCTTAGAGACTAACCCAGGTGTGGAAAGCTCTTAGAGACTAACCCAGGTGTGGAAAGCTCTTAGAGACTAACCCAGGTGTGGAAAGCTCTTAGAGACTAACCCAGGTGTGGAAAGCTCTTAGAGACTAACCCAGGTGTGGAAAGCTCTTAGAGACTAACCCAGGTGTGGAAAGCTCTTAGAGACTAACCCAGGTGTGGAAAGCTCTTAGTGACTAACCCAGGTGTGGAAAGCTCTTAGAGACTAACCCAGGTGTGGAATGATCTTAGAGACTAACCCAGGCGTGGAAAGCTCTTAGAGACTAACCCAGGTGTGGAAAGCTCTTAGAGACTAACCCAGGTGTGGAAAGCTCTTAGAGACTAACCCAGGCGTGGAAAGCTCTTAGAGACTAACCCAGGTGTGGAAAGCTCTTAGAGACTAACCCAGGTGTGGAATGATCTTAGAGACTAACCCAGGCGTGGAAAGCTCTTAGAGACTAACCCAGGTGTGGAATGATCTTAGAGACTAACCCAGGCGTGGAAAGCTCTTAGAGACTAACCCAGGTGTGGAAAGCTCTTAGAGACTAACCCAGGTGTGGAATGATCTTAGAGACTAACCCAGGCATGGAAAGCTCTTAGAGACTAACCCAGGTGTGGAAAGCTCTTAGAGACTAACCCAGGTGTGGAATGATATTAGAGACTAACCCAGGTGTGGAAAGCTCTTAGAGACTAACCCAGGTGTGGAAAGCTCTTAGAGACTAACCCAGGTGTGGAAAGCTCTTAGAGACTAACCCAGGTGTGGAAAGCTCTTAGAGACTAACCCAGGTGTGGAAAGCTCTTAGAGACTAACCCAGGCATGGAAAGCTCTTAGAGACTAACCCAGGCGTGGAAAGCTCTTAGAGACTAACCCAGGTATGGAATGATCTTAGAGACTAACCCAGGCGTGGAAAGCTCTTAGAGACTAACCCAGGTGTGGAAAGCTCTTAGAGACTAACCCAGGTGTGGAAAGCTCTTAGAGACTAACCCCGGTGTGGAAAGCTCTTAGAGACTAACCCAGGTGTGGAAAGCTCTTACAGACTAACCCAGGTGTGGAAAGCTCTTAGAGACTAACCCAGGTGTGGAAAGCTCTTAGAGACTAACCCAGGCGTGGAAAGCTCTTAGAGACTAACCCAGGTGTGGAAAGCTCTTAGAGACTAACCCAGGTGTGGAATGATCTTAGAGACTAACCCAGGCGTGGAAAGCTCTTAGAGACTAACCCAGGCGTGGAAAGCTCTTAGAGACTAACCCAGGTGTGGAAAGCTCTTAGAGACTAACCCAGGCGTGGAAAGCTCTTAGAGACTAACCCACGTGTGGAAAGCTCTTAGAGACTAACCCAGGTGTGGAATGATCTTAGAGACTAACCCAGGCGTGGAAAGCTCTTAGAGACTAACCCAGGTGTGGAAAGCTCTTAGAGACTAACCCAGGTGTGGAATGATCTTAGAGACTAACCCAGGCGTGGAAAGCTCTTAGAGACTAACCCAGGTGTGGAAAGCTCTTAGAGACTAACCCAGGCGTGGAAAGCTCTTAGAGACTAATCCAGGTGTGGAAAGCTCTTAGAGACTAACCCAGGTGTGGAATGATCTTAGAGACTAACCCAGGTGTGGAAAGCTCTTAGAGACTAACCCAGGTTGGAAAGCTCTTAGAGACTAACCCAGGTGTGGAAAGCTCTTAGAGACTAACCCAGGCGTGGAAAGCTCTTAGAGACTAACCCAGGTGTGGAAAGCTCTTAGAGACTAACCCAGGTGTGGAAAGCTCTTAGAGACTAACCCAGGTGTGGAAAGCTCTTAGAGACTAACCCAGGTGTGGAAAGCTCTTAGTGACTAACCCAGGTGTGGAAAGCTCTTACAGACTAACCCAGGTGTGGAAAGCTCTTAGAGACTAACCCAGGTGTGGAATGATCTTAGAGACTAACCCAGGCGTGGAAAGCTCTTAGAGACTAACCCAGGTGTGGAAAGCTCTTAGAGACTAACCCAGGCGTGGAAAGCTCTTAGAGACTAACCCAGGTGTGGAAAGCTCTTAGAGACTAACCCAGGTGTGGAATGATCTTAGAGACTAACCCAGGTGTGGAAAGCTCTTAGAGACTAACCCAGGCGTGGAAAGCTCTTAGAGACTAACCCAGGTGTGGAAAGCTCTTAGAGACTAACCCAGGCGTGGAAAGCTCTTAGAGACTAACCCAGGTGTGTAATGATCTTAGAGACTAACCCAGGCGTGGAAAGCTCTTAGAGACTAACCCAGGTGTGGAAAGCTCTTAGAGACTAACCCAGGTGTGGAATGATCTTAGAGACTAACCCAGGCGTGGAAAGCTCTTAGAGACTAACCCAGGTGTGGAAAGCTCTTAGAGACTAACCCAGGTGTGGAATGATCTTAGAGACTAACCCAGGTGTGGAAAGCTCTTAGAGACTAACCCAGGTGTGGAAAGCTCTTAGAGACTAACCCAGGTGTGGAAAGCTCTTAGAGACTAACCCAGGTGTGGAAAGCTCTTAGAGACTAACCCAGGCATGGAAAGCTCTTAGAGACTAACCCAGGTGTGGAAAGCTCTTAGAGACTAACCCAGGTGTGGAAAGCTCTTAGAGACTAATCCAGGCGTGGAAAGCTCTTAGAGACTAACCCAGGTGTGGAAAGCTCTTACAGACTAACCCAGGTTTGGAAAGCTCTTAGAGACTAACCCAGGTGTGGAAAGCTCTTAGAGACTAACCCATGCGTGGAAAGCTCTTAGAGACTAACCCAGGTGTGGAATGATCTTAGAGACTAACCCAGGCGTGGAAAGCTCTTAGAGAATAACCCAGGCGTGGAAAGCTCTTAGAGACTAACCCAGGTGTGGAAAGCTCTTAGAGACTAACCCAGGCGTGGAAAGCTCTTAGAGACTAACCCAGGTGTGGAAAGCTCTTAGAGACTAACCCAGGTGTGGAATGATCTTAGAGACTAACCCAGGCGTGGAAAGCTCTTAGAGACTAACCCAGGTGTGAAAAGCTCTTAGAGACTAACCCAGGTGTGGAATGATCTTAGAGACTAACCCAGGCGTGGAAAGCTCTTAGAGACTAACCCAGGTGTGGAAAGCTCTTAGAGACTAACCCAGGCGTGGAAAGCTCTTAGAGACTAATCCAGGTGTGGAAAGCTCTTAGAGACTAACCCAGGTGTGGAATGATCTTAGAGACTAACCCAGGTGTGGAAAGCTCTTAGAGACTAACCCAGGTGTGGAAAGCTCTTAGAGACTAACCCAGGTGTGGAAAGCTCTTAGAGACTAACCCAGGCGTGGAAAGCTCTTAGAGACTAACCCAGGTGTGGAAAGCTCTTAGAGACTAACCCAGGTGTGGAAAGCTCTTAGAGACTAACCCAGGTGTGGAAAGCTCTTAGAGACTAACCCAGGTGTGGAAAGCTCTTAGAGACTAACCCAGGTGTGGAATGATCTTAGAGACTAACCCAGGCGTGGAAAGCTCTTAGAGACTAACCCAGGTGTGGAAAGCTCTTAGAGACTAACCCAGGCGTGGAAAGCTCTTAGAGACTAACCCAGGTGTGGAAAGCTCTTAGAGACTAACCCTTGTGTGGAATGATCTTAGAGACTAACCCAGGCGTGGAAAGCTCTTAGAGACTAACCCAGGCGTGGAAAGCTCTTAGAGACTAACCCAGGTTTGGAAAGCTCTTAGAGACTAACCCAGGCGTGGAAAGCTCTTAGAGACTAACCCAGGTGTGGAATGATCTTAGAGACTAACCCAGGCGTGGAAAGCTCTTAGAGACTAACCCAGGTGTGGAAAGCTCTTAGAGACTAACCCAGGTGTGGAATGATCTTAGAGACTAACCCAGGCGTGGAAAGCTCTTAGAGACTAACCCAGGTGTGGAAAGCTCTTAGAGACTAACCCAGGTGTGGAATGATATTAGAGACTAACCCAGGTGTGGAAAGCTCTTAGAGACTAACCCAGGTGTGGAAAGCTCTTAGAGACTAACCCAGGTGTGGAAAGCTCTTAGAGACTAACCCAGGTGTGGAAAGCTCTTAGAGACTAACCCAGGCATGGAAAGCTCTTAGAGACTAACCCAGGTATGGAATGATCTTAGAGACTAACCCAGGCGTGGAAAGCTCTTAGAGACTAACCCAGGTGTGGAAAGCTCTTAGAGACTAACCCAGGTGTGGAAAGCTCTTAGAGACTAACCCAGGTGTGGAAAGCTCTTAGAGACTAACCCAGGTGTGGAAAGCTCTTAGAGACTAACCCAGGTGTGGAAAGCTCTTACAGACTAACCCAGGTGTGGAAAGCTCTTAGAGACTAACCCAGGTGTGGAAAGCTCTTAGAGACTAACCCAGGCGTGGAAAGCTCTTAGAGACTAACCCAGGTGTTGAAAGCTCTTAGAGACTAACCCAGGTGTGGAATGATCTTAGAGACTAACCCAGGCGTGGAAAGCTCTTAGAGACTAACCCAGGCGTGGAAAGCTCTTAGAGACTAACCCAGGTGTGGAAAGCTCTTAGAGACTAACCCAGGCGTGGAAAGCTCTTAGAGACTAACCCAGGTGTGGAAAGCTCTTAGAGACTAACCCAGGTGTGGAATGATCTTAGAGACTAACCCAGGCGTGGAAAGCTCTTAGAGACTAACCCAGGTGTGGAAAGCTCTTAGAGACTAACCCAGGTGTGGAATGATCTTAGAGACTAACCCAGGCGTGGAAAGCTCTTAGAGACTAACCCAGGTGTGGAAAGCTCTTAGAGACTAACCCAGGCGTGGAAAGCTCTTAGAGACTAATCCAGGTGTGGAAAGCTCTTAGAGACTAACCCAGGTGTGGAATGATCTTAGAGACTAACCCAGGTGTGGAAAGCTCTTAGAGACTAACCCAGGTGTGGAAAGCTCTTAGAGACTAACCCAGGTGTGGAAAGCTCTTAGAGACTAACCCAGGCGTGGAAAGCTCTTAGAGACTAACCCAGGTGTGGAAAGCTCTTAGAGACTAACCCAGGTGTGGAAAGCTCTTAGAGACTAACCCAGGTGTGGAAAGCTCTTAGAGACTAACCCAGGTGTGGAAAGCTCTTAGTGACTAACCCAGGTGTGGAAAGCTCTTAGAGACTAACCCAGGTGTGGAAAGCTCTTAGAGACTAACCCAGGTGTGGAATGATCTTAGAGACTAACCCAGGCGTGGAAAGCTCTTAGAGACTAACCCAGGTGTGGAAAGCTCTTAGAGACTAACCCAGGCGTGGAAAGCTCTTAGAGACTAACCTAGGTGTGGAAAGCTCTTAGAGACTAACCCAGGTGTGGAATGATCTTAGAGACTAACCCAGGCGTGGAAAGCTCTTAGAGACTAACCCAGGCGTGGAAAGCTCTTAGAGACTAACCCAGGTGTGGAAAGCTCTTAGAGACTAACCCAGGCGTGGAAAGCTCTTAGAGACTAACCCAGGTGTGTAATGATCTTAGAGACTAACCCAGGCGTGGAAAGCTCTTAGAGACTAACCCAGGTGTGGAAAGCTCTTAGAGACTAACCCAGGTGTGTAATGATCTTAGAGACTAACCCAGGCGTGGAAAGCTCTTAGAGACTAACCCAGGTGTGGAAAGCTCTTAGAGACTAACCCAGGTGTGGAATGATCTTAGAGACTAACCCAGGTGTGGAAAGCTCTTAGAGACTAACCCAGGTGTGGAAAGCTCTTAGAGACTAACCCAGGTGTGGAAAGCTCTTAGAGACTAACCCAGGTGTGGAAAGCTCTTAGAGACTAACCCAGGCATGGAAAGCTCTTAGAGACTAACCCAGGTGTGGAAAGCTCTTAGAGACTAACCCAGGTGTGGAAAGCTCTTAGAGACTAACCCAGGTGTGGAAAGCTCTTAGAGACTAACCCAGGTGTGGAAAGCTCTTACAGACTAACCCAGGTGTGGAAAGCTCTAACAGACTCACAGCTGTAATAGCTGCCAACGGTGCTTCTTCAACATATTGTATTTCATGTTCAATAAATTTGCAAACATTTCTAAAAACATTTCACTTCATCATTATTTTTTTTATGTGTGGGTGAGATGAGTGAGAAGAAATATCTATTTAATCCATTTTGAATACTGTCAGTAACACAACAAAATGTGGAATAAGTCAAGGGCTATGAATACGTTTTGAAGGCTTTGTATCTGACAGCACATGCCCAGATCACTTTAATGATAGACCATGATTCTTACACACACAACCCTCACCCCCAACACTCACACAGACATTATGACACCCACACAGCAACACAGATATTTGGAGTGTGTGCTTGCGTGTGAGTGTGTTTGTGTGTGTGTGTGTGTGTGTGCAGATAGATGGTGAACTAATAATAAGATAGGAAAACTCTGCTAACAACCATGCAACAATACACACAGACATGGCATTACTGGAGTGTACTACGTGTCCAATTGTATTGTCTCCAGCCTAATGCATTAGTATTCTGGGTTTGTAATATGGAGAGATGGTGGGTGGAAGAAACATAGTGACTGAAAGAAAGCACAAAGAGGACGATTTGAAAGAGAAGAATAGACAGATACTGTACTGTAGGTTAAGAAAAGTATAGGAAGAGTAGAGAGGATGAGGAGAGGATGAGGAGAGGGGGAGAGAGGAGGAGGAGAGATGGAGGAGGAGAGGAGGAGATAGGATGAAGAGAGGATGAGGAGAGGAGAGAGGAGAGAGGAGGGGAGTGAGGGGAGGAGGAGGAGAGGAGGAGGAAAGAGGAGGAGAGAGAAGGAGAGGAGAAAGGAGGAGATGAGGAGATGAGAGAGAAGGAGGAGGAGAGAGGTGGAGGAGGATAGGAGGAGGAAGGGAAGAGGAGGAGATAGAGAGAAGAGGAGAGAAGAGGAGAGAGAGAGTAGGAGGAGATGAGGAGAGCGCCATCGGTGTGGAGGAAAGGAGAGGAGAGCTGTAGTGTTTGTGTGTGTAGATTGAGCCTGCGTATTGTGTGATTGAGTAGGAACAGAACACAGGGAACAGTGATCTCTGTGTGTAATGCTGGATCTCTACCACTGAGAGAGGAGAGGAGTCAACCAACACCTCTATCACTACTGCATTGGTGTGTGCTTCACTCTCTCCTCTGCTGTCCTTGAACTGTCTGCATCCCTCCTTAGATTGAGCTGTTAGACACTTGGGAGGGGGTTGGCCTTTACTCACACTCTACCGCAACACCACTCACAGTCCTGCTATATTTCTGTGTGTGTTTGTGTGTGTGTGTCTGTGGCTTTGTGAGAACATGTTTGTGTTTGCCTTGTGTGTGTATAATAAATAGGGGGGATTGGGAGCATTTGGAAGGAGGGGGCAGGACCCAGCACAATGCAGCTGACGCTGTATTCAGACGAAAGGAAACACAAACACACCCTTTCAACTCTCATCTCACCGTTCCTCACCCTACCTCACCCCATCTCACCCTGCCTCATTCTACCTCACCCCACCTCACCTCATCTCAACCTACCTCACCCTGCCTCATCCTGCCTCACCCCATCTCAACCTACCTCAACCCATCTCACCCTGCCTCATCCTACCTCACCCCACCTCACCCCATCTCAACCTACCTCACCCTGCCTCATTCTGCCTCACCCCATCTCAACCTACCTCACCCCATCTCATCCTACCTCACCTCACCCCATCTCATCCTACCTCACCCCACCTCACCCCATCTCAACCTACCTCACCCCATCTCACCCTGCCTCATCCTACCTCACCTCACCCCATCTCATCCTACCTCACCCCATCTCATCCTACCTCACCCGACCTCACCCCATCTCAACCTACCTCACCCCATCTCAACCTACCTCACCCCATCTCACCCTGCCTCATCCTACCTCACCCCATCTCATCCTACCTCATCTCACCCCATCTCATCCTACCTCACCCCACCTCACCCCATCTCATCCTACCTCACCCCATCTCATCCTACCTCACCCGACCTCACCCCATCTCAACCTACCTCACCCCATTTCAACCTACCTCACGCCATCTCACCCTGCCTCATCCTACCTCACCCCATCTCATCCTACCTCACCTCACCCCATCTCATCCTACCTCACCCCACCTCACCCCATCTCAACCTACCTCACCCCATCTCACCCCACTTCACCCCATCTCAACCGCAAATCAAATCAAATCAAAGATTATTTGTCACGTGCGCCGAATGCAACAGGTGTAAACCTTAGTGAAATGCTTACTTACAGGCTCTAACCAATGGTGCCAAAAAAAGGTATGTGTGTGTTCGTGTGTGTGTGTGTGTGTGTGTGTGTGTGCGTGTGTGTGTGTGTGTGTGTGTGTGTGTGTGTGTGTGTGTGTGTGTGTGTGTGTGTGTGTGTGTGTGTGTAGGTAAGAAAATAAATAAAACAACAGTAGAAAGACATTTGAAAAAAGAGTAGCAAGGCTATATACAGACACCTGTTAGTCAGGCTTATTGTGGTAGTATGTACATGTATGTATCGTTAAAGTGACTATGCATATATGATGAACAGAGAGTAGCAGCAGCATAAAAGAGGGGTTGGGGGGGCACACAATGCAAATAGTCCGGGGTTCTTATGGCTTGGGTTAAAAACTGTTGAGAAGCCTTTTTGTCCTAGACTTGGCACTCCGGTACCGCTTGCCATGAGGTAGTAGAGAGAACAGTCTATGACTGGGGTGGCTGGGGTCTTTGACAATTTTTAGGGCCTTCCTCTGACACCTGGTGTAGAGGTCCTGGATGGCAGACGTCTTTGCCCCAGTGATGTACTGGGCCGTACGCACTACCCTCTGAAGTGCCTTACAGTCGGCCGAGCAAGTGCCGTACCAGGCAGTGATGCAACTCTCGATGTTGCAGCTGTAGAACCTTTTAAGGATCTCAGGACCCATGCCAAATCTTTTTAGTTTCCTGAGTTGGAATAGGCTTTGTTGTGCCCTCTTCACGACTGTCTTGGTGTTTGGACCAATCTAGTTTGTTGTTGATGTGGACACCAAGGAATTTGAAGCTCTCAACCTGCTCCACCGCAGTCCCGTCGATGAGAATGGGGACGTGCTCGGTGCTCCTTTTCCTATAGTCCACAATCATCTCCTTAGTCTTGGTTACATTGAGGGATAGGTTGTTATTCTGGCACCACCCGGCCAGGTCTCTGACCTCCTCACAATAGGCTGTCTCGTCGTTGTCGGTGATCAGGCCTACCACTGTTGTGTCGTCAGAAAACTTAATGATGGTATTGGAGTCGTGCCTGGCCATGCAGTCATGGGTGAATAGGGAGTACAGGAGGGGACTGAGCACGTACCCCTGCGGAGCTCCAGTGTTGAGGATCAGCGTGGCAGATGTGTTGCTACCTACCCTCACCACCTGGGGACGGCCTGTCCAGGATCCAGTTGCAGAGGGAGGTGTTTAGTGCCAGGATCCTTAGCTTAGTGATGAGCTTTGAGGGAACTATGGTGTTGAACGCTGAACTGTAATCAATGAACAGCAGTCTCACATAGGTGTTCCTTTTGTCCAGGTGGGAAAGGGCAGTGTGGAGTGCAATAGAGATTGCATCATCTGTGGATCTGTTTGGGCGGTATGCAAATTGGAGTGGGTCTAGGGTTTCTCAGATAATGGTATTAATGTGAGCCATTACCAGCCTTTCACAGCACTTCATGGCTACGGATGTGACTGCTACGAATCTGTAGTCATTTAGGAAGGTTGCCTTTGTATTCTTGGACACAGGGACTATGGTGGTCTGCTTGAAGCATGTTGGTATTACAGACTCAATCAGGGACATGTTGAAAATGTCAGTGAAGCCACCTGCCAGTTGGTCAGCACATGCCCAGAGCACACGTCCTGGTAATCCGTCTGGCCCCGCAGCCTTGTGATTGTTTACCTGTTTAAAGGTCTTACTCACGTCGGCTATGGAGAGTGTGATCACACAGTCATCTGGAACAGCTGATGCTCTCATGCATGCCTCAGTGTTGCTTGCCTCAAAGCAAGCACATAAGTGATTTAACTCATCTGGTAGGCTTGTGTCACTGGGCAGCTCGCGGCTGGGCTTCCCTTTGTAGTCTGTAATAGTTTGCAAGCCCTGCCACATCCGACGAGCATCGGAACCGGTAGAGTATGATTCAATCTTAGCCCTGTATTGACGCTTTGCCTGTTTGATGGTTCGTCGCAGGGCATAGCGGGGTTTCTTGTAAGCTTCCTTGAAAGCACCTTGAAAGCAGCAGCTCTACCCTTGTAATGTTTCCTGTAATCCATGGTTTCTGGTTGGGGTATGTACAGTCACTGTGGGGACGAGATTTGGTAGAACTGATTTAAGTTTCCCTGCATTAAAGTCTCCGGCCACTAGGAGCGCCGCCTCTGGGTGATTGGTTTCCTGTTTGCTTATTTCCTTATACAGCTGACTGAGTGCGGTCTTAGTGCCAGCATCTGTCTGTGGTGGTAAGTAAACAGCCACGAAAAGTATAGCGGAGAACTCTCTAGGCAAGTAGTGTGGCCTGCAGTTTATCACAATATACTCAGCTTCAGGCGAGCAAAATCTAGAGACTTCCTTAGATTTCGTGCACCAGCTGTTGTTTACAAATATGCACAGACCACCCCCCCCTCGTCTTACCGGAGTGTGCTGTTCTGTCCTGTCTGTGCAGAGTGTATCCTTCTAGCTGAATATCCATGACGTCATTCAGCCACGATTCCGTGAAACATAGGATATTACAGTTTTCTCTGTCCCATTGGTAGGATATTCATGATCTTACCTCGTCTAGTTTATTGTCCAATGATTGCACGTTGGCGAGTAATATTGACGGTAACGGCAGCTTTCCTAGTTGTCATCTGCGGGTCCGAACGAGGCATCCGGCTCTTCGTCCTCTCCGTCGCTTCCTTTTGCGAATGATTGGGATGTCTGCCCTGTGGGCTGTTTGGAGAATATCGCTGTTTGGAGTTCTGCTTGCTGCTATTGTTGCTGTTGAAGAAATCTTTGTCTAATCCGAGGTGAGTGATTGCTGTCCTGATATCCAGAAGCTCTTTATCTAATCCGAGGTGAGTGATCGCTATCCTGATATCCAGAAGCTCTTCATCTAATCCGAGGTGAGTGATTGCTGTCCTGATATCCAGAAGCTCTTTGTCTAATCCGAGGTGAGTGATTGCTGTCCTGATATCCAGAAGCTCTTTGTCTAATCCGAGGTGAGTGATTGCTGTCCTGATATCCAGAAGCTCTTCATCTAATCCGAGGTGAGTGATCGCTGTCCTGATATCCAGAAGCTCTTCATCTAATCCGAGGTGAGTGATCGCTATCCTGATATCCAGAAGCTCTTCATCTAATCCGAGGTGAGTGATTGTGATTGCTGTCCTGATATCCAGAAGCTCTTTGTCTAATCCGAGGTGAGTGATTGCTGTCCTGATATCCAGAAGCTCTTCGTCTAATCCGAGGTGAGTGATTGCTGTCCTGATATCCAGAAGCTCTTCGTCTAATCCGAGGTGAGTGATTGCTGTCCTGATATCCAGAAGCTCTTCGTCTAATCCGAGGTGAGTGATTGCTGTCCTGATATCCAGAAGCTCTTCATCTAATCCGAGGTGAGTGATCGCTATCCTGATATCCAGAAGCTCTTCATCTAATCCGAGGTGAGTGATTGCTGTCCTGATATCCAGAAGCTCTTTGTCTAATCCGAGGTGAGTGATTGCTGTCCTGATATCCAGAAGCTCTTCGTCTAATCCAAGGTGAGTGATTGCTGTCCTGATATCCAGAAGCTCTTCGTCTAATCCGAGGTGAGTGATCACTGTCCTGATATCCAGAAGCTCTTTGTCTAATCCGAGGTGAGTGATCGCTGTCCTGATATCCAGAAGCTCTTTGTCTAATCCGAGGTGAGTGATCACTGTCCTGATATCCAGAAGCTCTTTGTCTAATCCGAGGTGAGTGATCGCTGTTCTGATATCCAGTAGCTCTTTTCTGCCGTACGATACGGGTGCAGAAACAATGCGTCCACAATAATTGACAACTATAGCAAAAAAAAAACACATAATAGCACAATTGGTTAGGAGACCGTAAAATGGCGGCCATCTCCTCCGGTGCCATTGAGAACCTATCTCACCCCATGTCATCATACCTCATCCCACCTCACCCCATCTCAACCTACCTCACCCCATCTCACCCTACCTCACCCTACCTCACCCCATCTCACCGCATCTCACCCCAACTCATGCTATCTCACCCTATCTCACCCCATCTCATCCTACCTCACCCCAACTCACCCTACCTCACCCCATCTCACCTCACCCTATCTCATCCTACCTCCTCTTATTCACCCAACCTCACCCAACCTCACCCCATCTCACCCTACCTCATCCTATCTCACCCCTTCTCATCCCATCCCATCTCACCCCACCTCACCCCACCTCACTCTACCTCATCCTATCTCACCCTACCTCACCCATCTCATTTAAACGTGTTAACCCTCGCAAGGCTGCAGGCCCAGACGGCATCCCCGGCCGCGTCCTCAGAGCATGCGCAGACCAGCTGGCTGGTGTGTTTACAGACATATTCAATCAATCCTTATCCCAGTCTGCTGTCCCCAAATTATTCAAGAGGGCCACCATTGTTCCTGTTCCCAAGAAAGCTAAGGTAACTGAGCTAAATGACTACCGCCCCGTAGCACTCACATCCGTCATCATGAAGTGCTTTGAGAGACTAGTCAAGGACCATATCACTTCCACCCAACCTAACACCCTAGACACACTCCAATTTGCTTACCGCCCCAATAGGTCCACAGACAACACAATCGCCATCACACTGCACACTGCCCTAACCCATCTGGACAAGAGGAATACCTATGTAAGAATGCTATTCATCAATTACAGCTCAGCATTTAACACCATAGTACCCTCCAAACTCGTCATTAAGCTGGGTCGCGACCCTGCCCTGTGCAACTGGGTCCTGGACTTCCTGACGGGCCACCCCAGGTGGTGAGGGTAGGTAACAACATCTCCACCCCGCTGATCCTAAACACTGGGTCCCCACAAGGGTGCGTTCTCAACCCTTTCCTGTACTCCCTGTTCACCCACGACTGCGTAGCCATGCACGCCTCCAACTCAATCATCAAGTTTGCAGACGACACTACAGTGGTAGGCTTGATTACCAACAACAACGAGACGGCCTACAGGGAGGAGGTGAGGGCCCTCGGAGTGTGGTGTCAGGAAAATAACCTCACACTCAATGTCAACAAAACAAAGGAGATGAACGTGGACTTCAGGAAACAGCAGATGGAGCAACCCCCTATCTACATTGACGGAACAGTAGTGGAGATGGTGGAGAGTTTTAAGTTCCTCGGCGTACACATCACGGACAAACTGAAATGGTCCACCCACACAGACAGCGTGGTGAAGAAGGTGCTGCAGCGCCTCTTCAACCTCAGGAGGCTGAAGAAATTTGGCTTGTCACCAAAAACACTCAGAAACTTTTACAGATGCACAATCGAGAGCATCCTGTCGGGCTGTATCACCGCCTGATACGGCAGCTGCTCTGCCCACAACCGTAAGGATTTCCAGAGGGTAGTGATGTCTGCACAACGCATCACCGGGGCTAAACTACCTGCCCTCCAGGACACCTACACCACCCGATCTCACAGGAAGGCCAAAAAGATCATCATGGACAACAACCACCTGAGCCACTGTCTGTTTAGCCCGCTATCATCCAGAAGGCGATGTCAGTACAGGTGCTTCAAAGCGAGGACAGAGAGACTGAAAAACAGCTTCTATCTCAAGGCCATCAGACTGTTTAAACAGCCATAACTAACATTGAGTGGCTGCTGCCAACATACTGACTCAACTCCAGCCACTTCAATAATGGGAAAATTGATGTAATCAACTTTATATTATATCATGTTTACATGCCCTACATTACTCATCTCATTGGTATATACTGTACTGTATACCATCTACTGCATCTTGCCATCTTGATGTAATGTATCACTAGCCACTTTAAACAATGGCACGTCATATAATGTTCTCATACGCTACATTACTCATCTCATTGGTATATACTGTACTGTATACCATCTACTGCATCTTGCCATCTTGATGTAATGTATCACTAGCCACTTTAAACAATGGCACGTCATATAATGTTCTCATACGCTACATTACTCATCTCATATGTATATACTGTACTGTATACCATCTACTGCATCTTGCCATCTTGATGTAATGTATCACTAGCCACTTTAAACAATGGCACGTCATATAATGTTCTCATACGCTACATTACTCATCTCATATGTATATACTGTACTGTATACCATCTACTGCATCTTGCCATCTTGATGTAATGTATCACTAGCCACTTTAAACAATGGCACGTCATATAATGTTCTCATACGCTACATTACTCATCTCATATGTATATACTGTACTGTATACCATCTACTGCATCTTGCCATCTTGATGTAATGTATCACTAGCCACTTTAAACAATGGCACGTCATATAATGTTCTCATACGCTACATTACTCATCTCATATGTATATACTGTACTGTATACCATCTACTGCATCTTGCCATCTTGATGTAATGTATCACTAGCCACTTTAAACAATGCCGCTTTAAATGTTTTCATACCCTACATTACCTGAACTCTATACTCTGTAGTCGATACCATCTACTGCATCTTGCCTATGCCGTTCGGCAATCACTCATTTATATATTTTTATGTACATATTCGTATTCATTAATTTACACTTGTAAGGTAGTTGTTGTGAAATTGTTAGGTTATATTACTTGTTAGATATTCTGCATGCTCGGAACTAGAAGCAAAAGCATTTCGCTATACTCGCATTAACATCTGCTAACCATGTGTATGTGAAAAATACATTTGATTTGATTTGATCTCACCCTACCTCACCTCACCCTATCTGACCCCACCTCACCCTACCTCATCATATCTCACCCTACCTCACTCCACCTCACCCTACCTCACCGTACCTCACCGTACCTCATCCCATCTGGCCTTATCTCTCTCTATCTCCCATGATATAGCCCTTTGTATTGTAAATTCTCTCCCCACCGCTCTGTAGGTCTGACAGGTCTAATTGATTGATTTGCTGTGTACAAGGAGAACGGTGGCTTGGTATCTCTCTCTCTCTCTCTCTCTCTCTCTCTCTCTCACACACACACTCACTCGAACACACAAACACGCATGCTTCAGGCAAGGTTCCAGTTACCAGCTGTCTTTTAGCCAGCAGCAGAGTATTGTAATGAGACAGAGAATGACAGCTATCCAACCGAACGTCAAGAGGCTGCTACAGAATGGCTGCACCTTCCAATCTTCATGGAACTCATATCATATCAAATCAAATTGAATTTGTCATATGCGCCGAATACAATAGGACCTTACAATGAAATGTTTACTTATAAGTAAAAAATAGATAAGTCAAAAATAATAATAACAAATAATTCAAGAGGAGGAGTAAAATAACAGTAGAGAGACTATATACAGGTGGGTCCGGTACAGAGTCTATGTGCAGGTGCACCGGTTAGACGAGGTAATATGTAGATGTAGGTAGAGTTAAAGTAACTATGCGTAGATAATAAACAGCGGGCAATGCAAATAGTCTGGGTAGCCATTTGATTAGCTGTTCAGGAGTCTTATGGCTTGGGGGTAGAAGCTGTTAATTAAGAAGCCTCTTGGACCTAGACTTGGCACTCCGGTACCGCTTGCCATGCGGTAGCAGAGAGAACAGTCTATGACTAAGGTTGCTGGAGTCTTTGACAATTTTTAGGGCCTTCCTCTGACACCACCTGCTATAGATGTACTGAGTCGTACGCACTACTCTCTGTAGTGCCTTGCGGTCAGAGGCCGATCAGTTGCCATACCAGGCAGTGATGCAACCAGTCAGGATGCTCTCGATGGTGCAGCTGCATAACTTTTTGAGGATCTGAGGACCCATTCCAATTTTTTTCAGTCTCCTGAGGGGGAATTGGCTTTGTCGTGCCCTCTTCCCGACTGTCTTGGTGTGTTTGGACCATGATCGTTTGTTGTAATGTGGACACCAAGGAACTTGAAGCTTTCAAATTGCTCCACTACAGCCTCATCGATGAGAATTTGGGTGAGTTTGGTCCTCCTTTTCCTGTATTCCACAATAATTTCCTTTGTCTTGATCACGTTGAGGGAGAGGTTGTTTTCCTAGCACCACATACCATCAATACTGCCATCTGCTATATAAACAGTCGCACCAGCGGTTACCTTGAAATGTTATGGGACAAGAGATTTCAGAGATTTCAAAAGGTCGCTATACTCATCTGTGTGCATGTGTGTGTTTGTGTGTGTGTGTGTTGGTGTGTGTCCTTTCTTTACCCTTGCTTAGCTCTGCCTCTGCCTCCAGTCCCCAGGCGGCACTACCACATAGTCATAGTGGTGTGGAAACCTGTGTGTGTATGTGTGTGTGCAAGCGAGTGTGTTTCTCCCTTCCTCCATGTCTCACACAGAGAGATGACCAATGCCAGGCCAGACTATGTCATCAATTTTAATCATCTCTCTCTGTCTGGACAGAGTGGATTGTCTGAAACAGCTCTCTCCTGGTGTGGGGCTGTATGCATCAAGCATCTCAGAGTAGGAGAGCTGATGTAGGATCAAGTACTATTTCAATTATTTCAATAACTTTCACGTACATTTCAAAGTAAGTATCCTGATATTATTAGTTGAATATTAGAACGTATATAAATAAATAATACCATGCATTTCACACCTAGGTCCATGCCTGACTGAAAAACAGCTTCTATCTCAAGGCCATCAGACTGTTAAACCTTTTACTTCTACCCCCTCCCTTTTCGAACATTCTGTTAAAAATCGCGCAACTTTTCAGCGTCCTGCTACTCATGCCAGGAATATAGTATATGCATATGATTAGTATGTGTGGATAGACAACACTCTGAAGTTTCTAAAACTGGTTAAATCACGGCTGCGACTATAACAGATCGTGTGTTTCATTGAAAAACGCAAGAAAAACTGCTCTCTGAAAGCTAAAAATAATTTCCATAAGTCACTTCCATGGGTTGTTAAAAGAGGACAAAATGTAATATCGACCTGCATGCAATTCATACAAATTCCACACGATGTCGCCATTGTCGTCATTTTCAATTGCATTTTTTGTTGGAAAATCCATCTATCTGGCTTCCGTTTCTTCCAGTCTCCACCAGGATGTTGTTAATGTGGACATGGGCAGCCATTGATTTGCACACGAGGAGCTATTGAATATACATCGCCCTGTAATCATTTTGATAGATTATAAACGTTTACTAATACCTAAAGTTGGATTACAAAAGGATTTCGAAGTGTTTTGTGAAAGTTTATCGTCGACTTTTTTAATTTTAAAAAATGATGCAGCGTTAAAAAACGATGTTTTTTTCTGAATGACACAGCTTCCATAGAAAGCTATTTTGGGTGTATATGGACCGATTTAAACGAAAAAAAGACCCAATAGTGATGTTTATGGGGCATATAGGAGTGCCAAGAAAGAAGCTCGTCAAAGGTAATGAATGTTTTATATTTTATTTCTGCGTTTTGTGCTGCGTCGGATAAGCAGAGTCTTTGTTTACGTCGCATTCAGGCATTTTCAGGTGGTGCATGCTATCAGATAATACCTTCTCATGCTTTCGCCGAAAAGCATTTTAAAAATCTGACTTGTTGGCTAGGTTCACAACGAGTGTAGCTTTAATTCAATACCCTGCTTGTGAATTTTGATCAAGGTTTGAGTTTAAACGAGTACATTTAGCATTTAGCGTAGCGCATTTACATTTCCAGGTGCCTACTTGAGACATATGCGTCTCAAGTAGAATCAAGAAGTTAAACAGCCACCACTAACATTGAGTGGCTGCTGCCAACACACTGACACTGACTCAACTCCAGCCACTTTAATAATGGGAATTGATGGGAAATGATGTAAATATATCACTAGCCACTTTAAACAATGCTACCTTATATAATGTATACATTATTAATCTCATATGCATACGTATATACTGTACTCTATATCATCGACTGCATCCTTATGTAACACATGTATCACTAGCCACTTTAACTATGCCACTTTGTTTACATACTCATCTCATATGTATATACTGTACTCGATATCATCTATTGTATCTTGCCTATGCTGCTCTGTACCATCACTCATTCATATATCCTTATGTACATATTCTTTATCCCCTTACACTGTGTATAAGACAGTAGTTTTGGAATTGTTAGTTAGATTACTTGTTGGTTATTACTGCATTGTCGGAACTAGAAGCACAAGCATTTCGCTACACTCGCATTAACATCTGCTAACCATGTGTATGTGACAAATAAAATTTGATTTGATTTGATTTGATTTCAACCCCGGTCCATGCATTTCACACCTAGGTCCATGCATTTCAACCCCGGTCCATGCATTTCACACCTAGGTCCATGCATTTCACACCTAGGTCCATGCATTTCAACCCCGGTCCATGCATTTCACACCTAGGTCCATGCATTTCACACCTAGGTCCATGCATTTCAACCCCAGTCCATGCATTTCACACCTAGGTCCATGCATTTCACACCTAGGTCCATGCATTTCACACCTAGGTCCATGCATTTCACACCTAGGTCCATGCATTTCACACCTAGATCCATGCATTTCAACCCCGGTCCATGCATTTCACACCTAGGTCCATGCATTTCACACCTAGGTCCATGCATTTCACACCTAGGTCCATGCATTTCACACCTAGGTCCATGCATTTCACACCTAGGTCCATGCATTTCAACCCCGGTCCATGCATTTCACACCTAGGTTCATGCATTTCACACCTAGGTCCATGCATTTCACACCTAGGTCCATGCATTTCAACCCCGGTCCATGCATTTCACACCTAGGTCCATGCATTTCAACCCCGGTCCATGCATTTCAACCCCGGGCCATGCATTTTAACCCAGGTCAAATCAAATCAAATGTATTTATTTAGCCCTTCGTACATCAGCTGATATCTCAAAGTGCTGTACAGAAACCCAGCCTAAAACCCCAAACAGCAAGCAATGCAGGTGTTGAAGCAAGTTGGCTAGGAAAAACTCCCTAGAAAGGCCAAAACCTTGGAAGAAACCTAGAGAGGAACCAGGCTATGTGGGGTGGCCAGTCCTCTTCTGGCTGTGCCGGGTGGAGATTATAACAGAACATGGCCAAGATGTTCAAATGTTCATAAATGACCAGCATGGTCAAATAATAATAATCACAGGCAGAACAGTTGAAACTGGAGCAGCAGCACGGCCAGGTGGACTGGGGACAGCAAGGAGTCATCATGCCAGGTAGTCCTGATGCATGGTCCTAGGGCTCAGGTCCTCCGAGAGAGAGAAAGAAAGAGAGAAAGAGAGAATTAGAGAGAGCATACTTAAATTCACACAGGACACCGGATAAGACAGGAGAAGTACTCCAGATATAACAAACTGACCCGATGATACCCCCGGACAGGGCCAAACAGGAAAGATATAACCCCACCCACTTTGCCAAAGCACAGGCCCCACACCACTAGAGGGATAACTTCAACCACGAACTTACCATCCTGAGACAAGGCAGAGTATAGCCTACAAAGTTCTCCGCCACGGCACAACCCAAGGGGGGGCGCCATCCCAGACAGGAAGATCACATCAGTGACTCAACCTACTCAAGTGATGCACCCCTCCTAGCTACAGCATGAAAGAGCACCAGTAAGCCAGTGACTCAGCCCCTGTAATAGGGTTAGAGGCAGGGAATCCCAGTGGAAAGAGGGGAACCGGCCAGGCAGAGACAGCAAGGGCGGTTCGTTTCTCCAGAACCTTTCAGTTCACTAACACACTCCTGGGCCAGACTACACTCAATCATATGACCCACTGAAGAGATGAGTCTTCAGTAAAGACTTAAAGGTTGAGACCGAGTTTGCGTCTCTCACATGGGTAGGCAGACCATTCCATAAAAATTGAGCTCTATAGGAGAATGCTCTGCCTCCAGCTGTTTGCTTAGAAATTCTATGGACAAGTAGGAGGCCTGCATCTTGTGACCGTAGCGCACGTGTAGGTATGTACGGCAGGACCAAATCAGAGAGATAGATAGGAGCAAGCCCATGTAATGCTTTGTAAGTTAGCAGTAAAACCGTGAAATCAGCCCTTGCCTTGACAGGAAGCCAGTGTAGGGAGGCTAGCACTGGAGTAATATGATCAAATATTTTGGTTCTAGTCAGGATTCTAGCAGCTGTATTTAACACTAACTGAAGTTTATTTAGTGCTTTATCCGGGTAGCCGGAAAGTAGAGCATTGCAGTAGTCTAACCTAGAAGTAACAATAGCATGGATTAATTTTTGGACAGAAAGTTTCTGATTCTTGCAATGTTATGTAGATGGAAAAAAGCTGTCCTTGAAACAGTCTTGATATGTTCGTCAAAAGAGAGATCAGTATCTAGAGTAACGCCTAGTTCCTTCACAGTTTTATTTGAGATGACTGTACAACCATTAAGATTGATTGTCAGATTCAACAGAAGATCTCTTTGTTTCTTGGGATCTAGAACCAGCATCTCTGTTTTGTCCGAGTTTGAAACACAGGCTTCTAGCGAGGGCAATTTTGGGGCTTCACCATGTTTCATTGAAATTTACAGCTGTGTATCATCCGCATAGCAGTGAAAGTTAACATTATGTTTTCGAATGACATCCCCAAGAAGTCAAATATATAGTGAAAACAATAGTGGTCCTAAAATGGAACCTTGAGGAACTCTGAAATTTACAGTTGATTTGTCAGAGGACAAACCATTCACAGAGACAAACTGATATATTTCTGACAGATAAGATCTAAACCAGGCCAGAACTTGTCCGTGTAAACCAATTTGGGTTTCCAATCTCTCCAAAAGAATGTAGTGATCGATGGTATCAAAAGCAGCACTAAGGTCTAGGAGCACGAGGACAGATGCAGAGCCTCGGTCTGATACCATTAAAAGGTAATTTACCACCTTCACAAGTGCAGTCTCAGTGCTACGATGGGGTCTAAAACCAGACTGAAGCATTTCGTATACATTGTTTGTCTTCAGGAAGGCAGTGAGTTGCTGAGCAACAGCCTTTTCTAAAAATCAATTTTTCAAGAGAGGCTTTATTACTGCGTTTGGTACACATCCGGTGGATAGAGAGCAGTTTATTATGTTCAACATAGGAGGGCCAAGCACAGGAAGCAGCTCTTTCAGTAGTTCAGTTGGAATAGGGTCCATGATTAGGTCCATGCATTTCAACACAGGTCCATGCATTTCAACACAGGTCCATGTATTTCAACACAGGTCCATGCATTTCACCACAGGTCCATGCATTTCAACACAGGTCCATGCATTTCAGCACAGGTCCATGCATTTCAACACAGGTCCATGCATTTCAACACAGGTCCACGTATTTTAACACAGGTCCATTCATTTCAACACAGATCCATGCATTTCAACACAGGTCCATGCATTTCAACACAGGTCCATGCATTTCAACACAGGTCCACGTATTTTAACACAGGTCCATTCATTTCAACACAGGTCCATGCATTTCAACACAGGTCCATGCATTTCAACACAGTATTTATAACAATATATTTGGAATAATATATCTAATAAATATATGTTTTAATTCTGATAGTAGACTATTTATAAGAAATTAATATAAAATAATTTCAAGAACCTCCAACTGAAGTAGTTGATTTTGTGTTTTTGTAAGTAGTATTTAAAAATACTGACATACTGAAAATACGTATTTACTGTAAATAACAAATAATGAAATACTCATATTTGAATCCAGGTCTGCTAGACACCAAAGCTAATGGTTCTTATGCATACTATCAGAGTTTATTGATTAGGCTATTTCTCCTCATCAATAAGTAATCTGATTACATGAGTAATAAATCAATCAATCAGTTAGTGTCCATTACCTCATGGCCCGGACTAATAGACTGAGGTCAGCTAGCTTGGGGTCACTAAAGGTCAAACTGTTTACCTCCACTTGAAAAATATATCACCCCTGATGGATTCAATCTCTGGATCATATATACATTTTAGAGTACTCACAAAGCACCTGCACTCTCTCAAACACACCCTTATTCAGGCCTTAAACAACACATAATCCCCGGACCCAGATTAAGCCTAGTCCTGGATTTAAAAACATGCACAATGGAGAACAGAAAGTGCTTTTCTGTCCAGGATTATACTTAATCTGTGTCCGGGAGTTGACAACCCTGAGTGTATTTGCTTTATTCTGAACATAGTAGTGATTCTACAGCCACTGTTTCCTCCTGTCCTCCTGCCTCTACTATGATGACTCCTGGTAAGAGTTTGTCCTCTATGTCTCCCCTGACACTCCTTGAGGCAATCTGATACTTTTTTTTCTTTTTCTCTTTCTTTAATGATACATTCTCATTTCATTAACCTCACCCCGCGAAACAAAAAACAAACAAATATCCCCTGTACTGCAGCACTGCATACTCACTTTGCTCTCTACCACACGATACAAAAACACCACCACACATCAATAACCAAACACCTCACCACTTCCACAACCGTATATCCAACCCATCTTCCACCACTGTATAGACAGCCCCCCCCAACACACCATATATCCTAAAACATCTCCACACTTTTTATCATTTTATACAACTCACTTCCACCCTAAGGCGCGCAGAGACCATCCCATGAATGCGTCCCCGCATGCTTCGGTAGCTCTAAACCGCAAAGGTTTAAATCGAAAGCCAGCTTTGTCTGGGCCCATCAAGAGTGAACATTAAATGGGGACGGCCAGTGTCTAGCGGTTATGTACTACCAGGTATCAGGTTCACCTGAGTACGGGACTCTACATGTTAAGGTGGGAGCTCTCTTCCACGCTTCTCGGTGCATGAAGTGGAGTGGCATGTGACTAACCATTAGCTGACACTACCATGTCTCAGGCTTGCCTGAGTGCGGGACTCCACACACTGTAGGTGTGGCTGTCTCCACCACGTTTAGAGACTTGAGGCGGAGAAAACCCATAGGCCTCGCAGCAATAGGTCATTGCATGGAGACTCATGACCTGAGTGATTGGGGCATGAGGTCAGTAAACAATCATGTGGTCTATCAGTTTAAATAATAGTAAAAGGTATGTTATCCCTCCACCTTTGACCCTGTTCCTCCTTATTAGTCAAATAGCCAACTTTGCCTGAGCAAACTGAAAATTCAACAACACACATTTGGCCTTTCCCTTATTTGAATACCTGTACCCCATTATAAAATCCAGACAGTAAAACCCACACCCAACCTCTCAGACATTCAAACATAGACATTAAAGGCATTAACCTGGTGGACACAGAAAACACATGAATCACAGTTTCACTCATGACACAGAAAGGACACTCCTGTCCGAGAGCCGCCTCCATCTAAAACCCACCCTACTCTCCTCCCCGCCTCTGATGTGCCTTCACTCCTAATGTTCCTTACCTTAATGTCCTCTAGACCCCCTTGCCAGTCCCCAGTTTCTGCATTCACCTGCAGTGGCGGAGACATTTGTGGCCCCTCCCCCTTTGGCCGCTCAAACACCCCCGTTACCGGCTCAGATAGTGCCTCCTGGACCTCCTCTCCCAGCAGTCGCAGGTCACCCAGTTGTGGAAGATGGGCTGTGTGTGTGGGAGGAGCCTAAGCTCCAAAAACCCTTCTCATGTGGGCCTTAGTAGCTGCCTATCTCTCTTTGCCCAACGTAACAGAGCTTTGCTGTTGCCCCAGTTCACCTTAGCTGACCAAGCTCCCTCGTACACCTTCATACTATTTTCTAGTTCCTGCATATCCTGAACATCCCTGACCGTCACAGAAACGTCATCTGCATACACTTACACTGCTATGCCTGCACCACACCCATGCCTGTAAAGCACACTCCCTGCAGTCTCCTGTGTAGCAGGCCCAAAAAAGGTTAAATGGCTAGAGTGTATAACTGCCCCAATAGAGGGCATCCTTGTGTACTGCCCCACCTCACCCAGACTGGCCTACTGAGCCCCTCTCCCACCTTGACCACCATACATGAAGCCCCAGCATACAACATTCAAATCCAAACACAGTCATCACATGAACCTGTCTAGGATACACATTCCGCTAGCGGAACCCCTCCACAACATTCCGCTGAAAAGGCAGCACGGGAAAATCAAAAATATTTTTTTGAAATATGTAGCTTTCACACATTAACAAGTACAATACAGCAAATGAAAGATAAACATCTTGTTAATCTACCCATCGTGTCCAATTTAAAAAATGCGCTACAGTGAAAACACAACATATGATTATTTTAGATCACAACCAAATCCAAAAAACACACAGACATTTTTCCCAGCCAAAGATAGAGTCACAAAAGCAGAGGTAGAGATAAAATGTATCACTAACCTTTGATAATCTTGATCAGATGACACTCATAGGACATCATGTTACACAATACATTTATGTTTGGTTCGATAATGTGCATATTTATATCCACAAATCTCGGTTTACATTGGCGCCATGTTCAGAAATGCCTCCAAAATGTCTGGAGTAATTACAGAGAGCCACGTTAAATAACAGAAATACTCATCATAAACTTTGATGAAAGATACATGTTATACATATAATTAAAGATACACTTGTTCTTAAAGCAACCGCTGTGTCAGATTTCTTTTTAACTTTACGGAAAAAGCATACCATGCAATAATCTGAGACGGCGCTCAGAAATACACAACATTTCTCCGCCATGTTGGAGTCAACAGAAATACGAAATTACATCATAAATATTCCCTTACCTTTGATGATCTTTCATCAGAATGCAGTGACAGGAATCCTAGTTCCACAATAAATCGTTGTTTTGTTCGATAATGTCCATTACTAGTGTCCAATTAGATACTTTTGCTAGCACGTTTAGTTCACATGTCAAAACGCTGGCACCAAACGCTGGCGAACTCGGACGAAAACAAAAAGTTACATTCCAGGTCGAATAAACTGGTCAAATTAAGTAGAGAATCAATCTTCAGGATGTTGTTATCATATATATCCAATAACGTTCCAACCGGAGCATTTGTTTTTGTCTACAGAGTAATGGAACGCATGGCAATATCATGAGTAATGCGCATGACCAGGAACTGGCATTCTGCCAGAATACTGATTCAAATAGCTGCCATCCGGCCCCACATCACACTAGAAGGTTCATTCCACGTTCTACTGACTGTTGACATCTAGTGGAATGCGTAGAAAGTGCTATCAGATCCATATCTTACTGGGATGTGAATAGACGATGAGTTTAACATCAACCATCCCCAGAATTTCCACTTCCTGTTTGCAAGTTTGCTTGCCATATGAGTTATATTATACTCACAGACATAATTCAAACAGTTTTAGAAAGTTCAGAGTGTTTTCTATCCAATAGTAATGATAATATGCATATATTAGCATCTGGGACAGAGTAGGAGGCAGTTCACTATGGGCACGCAATTCATTCAAATTGAAAATGCTGCCCACTATCCCTAAAAAGTTAAACAGATACTCATGGTAACAGATACTCTCTCACCAAGATGGCGTAGCAGTGAAGACGTGATTTATTCGTGTCTCGTGTACTTTTGTATTTTTCATATTTTATGTATATATATTTCAATTTTACTTTCAATCTCTTTTCGATTTTTAATTTGATTATACCTTCCGGTAACCTGCCTCACCCAATGTGATACGGTATCGCTATTATTTTAAATTTTAGAACTCATTCAAGAACATCCAGAAGCTAACCAGCTAATTAGCTATTCAGTCATTGTTAGCCACTGCTAGCGGCTTTTACCTTCTGCACAGATACCAGCCCTGTTCTTAGCCTGGATTATAGTCACCAGTCTACCAGTATCGGACTGTCTCTCCACAACAAGGCCGGATTCCTGCCGTAATCCCTGGACCACTACTTCTGATCTTCACAGCCGGCTTGCAGCTAGCTAGCTCACAGCCTGCAGCTAGCTAGCTCAATGTGGCACACAGTACCGAAGCTATCCCTGAGGCCCATCTCCCGGCCTACTCAGCTGTTCACCCGAACCCCACTCATACACGGCTAGAGCCCGATACTCCACCGGATCCTTGCTGTAAACTCTGGACCTTGGACCAGATCACCGCTGCTACCAATTGGCTATAGTGGCTAACGCCACTGCCACAAAGCTAGCACCAGTTAGCCGTGAGCCAGGCGCATCTCCCGGCCAGCAAACTAAATTCTACAATACCTCTTTCGCCAACTGGCTTGGATTCTCTGTCGACACGGCGCCCTGCCGCACCACCAGGACTGGTCTGCCGACGAATACTCCATCCGCTGTGCCTTCAACCGGCCTCCGTCGGAGGGCTGCTAACTTTAAACGCCTTGTCGCCTGCTAGCGTAGTGGCGGGTTCCCTGTTCCATCTACTGCTGCCCCCTGGACACTATGATCACTTGGCTACATAGCTGATGCCTGCTGGACTGACAATTAATCACGGTACTCCATTCTGTTTATTTATTTTTTATCTGTCGGCCCCAGCCGCGAACTCATGCTCTGTTTGTATTTAATCCGACCCTCTCTGCCTAGTCATTGCCATTTTACCTGCTGTTGTTGTGTTAGCTGATTAGCTGTTGTTGTCTCACCTGTTGTTTTAGCTAGCTCTCCCAATCAACACTTGGGATTACTGCCTCGCTATATGTCTCTCTCAAATGTCAGTATGCCTTGTATAATGTTGTTCAGGTTAGTTATCATTGTTTTAGTTTACAATGGAGCCCCTAGTTCCACTATTCATACCTCTGATACCTCCTTTGTCCCACCTCCCACACATGCGGTGACCTCACCCATTACAACCAGCATGTCCAGAGACACAAACTCTCTTATCATCACCCAGTGCATGGGCTTACCTCCGCTGTACCCGCACCCCACCATACCCCTGTCTGCGCATTATGCCCTGAATATATTCTACCATGCCCAGAAATCGGCTCCTTTTATTCTTTGTCCCCAACGCTCTAGGCGACCAGTTTTGATAGCCTTCAGCCGCACCCTCATACTACTCCTCCTCTGTCTCAGCGATCACTGCCTCATTGCCTGTATCCGCTACGGGTCCGCAGTCAAACGACCACCCCTCAGCTCTGTCAAACGCTCCCTAAAACACTTCTGCGAGCAGGCCACTTCCTAATCGACCTGGCCCGGGTATCCTGGAAAGATATTGACCTCATCCCGTCAGTTGAGGATGCCTGGTCATTCTTTAAAAATAACTTCCTCACCATCTTAGATAAGCATGCTCTGTTCAAAAAATGCAGAACTAAGAACAGATATAGCCCTTGGTTCACTCCAGACCTGACTGCCCTCGACCAGCACCAAAACATCCTGTGGCGGACTGCAATAGCATCGAATAGTCCCCGCGATATGCAACTGTTCAGGGAAGTCAGGAACCAATACACGCAAGCTAAGGCCAGCTTTTTCAAGCAGAAATTTGCATCCTGTAGCTCTAACTCCAAACAGTTCTGGGACACTGTAAAGTCCATGGAGAACAAGAGCACCTCCTCAATGCTAGCAAAACCAAATGCATGCTTTTCAACCGTTCGCTGCCTGCACCCGCACGCCCGACTAGCATTACCACCCTGGATGGTTCCGACCTAGAATATGTGGACATCTATAAGTACCTAGGTGTCTGGCTAGACTGTAAACTATCCTTCCAGACTCATATCAAACATCTCCAATCTAAAATCAAATCTAGAGTCGGCTTTCTATTCCGCAACAAAGCCTCCTTCACTCACGCCGCCAAACTTACCCTAGTAAAACTGACTATCCTACCGATCCTCTACTTCGGCGATGTAATCTACAAAATAGCTTCCAATACTCTACTCAGCAAACTGGATGCAGTTTATCACAGTGCCATCCGTTTTGTTACTAAAGCACCTTATACCACCCACCACTGCGACCTGTATGCTCTAGTCGGCTGGCCCTCGCTACATATTCGTCGCCAGACCCACTGGCTCCTGGTCATCTACAAGCCCATGCTAGGTAAAGCTCCGCCTTATCTCAGTTCACTGGTCACGATGGCAACACCCACCCGTAGCACGCGCTCCAGCAGGTGTATCTCACTGATCATCCCTAAAGCCAACAGTCTCCAACTTCAGTGATTTTTGCAATTCGTTCCAGTCACAGGCAGCAGAGAACTGGAAGGAAAGGCGGCCAAACACACGTTCCAGCCTGTGACTGGAACGAATTGCAAAAATCGCTGAATTTGGAGACTTTTATCTCCCTCACCAACTTTAAACATCTGCTATCTGAGCAGCTAACCGATCGCTGCATCTGTACATAGTCCATCGGTAAATAGCCCACCCAATTTACCTACCTCATCCCCATACTGTTTTTATTTATTTACTTTTATGCTCTTTTGCACACCAGTATCTCATGACCATCTGATCATGTATCATTATTCGCCTACCTCCTCATGCCTTTTGCACACAATGTATATAAACTCTTTTTTTCTTTTTATTTCTAGTGTTATTGACTTGTTTATTGTTTACTCCATGTGTAACTCTGTGTTGTTGTCTGTTCACACTGCTTTGCTTTATCTTGGCCAGGTCGCAATTGTAAATGAGAACTTGTTCTCAACTAGCCTACCTGGTTAAATAAAGGTGAAAAAAAAATGGTCCACTCTATCAAAAGCCTCCTCTTGATCTAAAGAGACCAATTCACATTAGAACCTCTCGACAAGTACAACATATCCCTGATTAAGAAAAAGTTGAGCATCCCGGTACACAATATGTCTGGTCCTTGGTTACTATAGAGTCCAGATGGGACTTCAGTCTGTTAGCGAGGACCTTGGCAAATATCTTGTAGTCCGCACAGAGCAATGCCACAGGCCTCCAGTTCTTAAGTTCACACAAGTTCCCTTTTTTGGGCAGGAGAGTCAGACCCGCCAGACAGCAGCTCATCGGCAACTATCCTACCCCCGAAGCATTTACGCAACACGCAAAAGAAGTCCAGTCCAATTATTCCCCAGAATTGTCTATAAAACTCCACTGGGAGTCCATCGATCCCCGGTGCACGCCCAGGGGACATCTTAGTTACGGCCTCTGTGAGTTCATGGGCCAACAGGCGAATGTCAATTTCATCCCTCTGTCCCAGAGAGAGATTAAGGAGTTCTGCAAACTAAACCTGAGCACACATAGGGATCACACATATCTGCACCTATACAACTCAGTATAAAACTCCACAGTCCACTCCCGCATCTCCCCCATCACAGAGGTCAATCGCCAATCTGAAAGTCGTAGACAATGCATACCCTTGGCTTCACCGCTCTGTCTTTCCAAAACAAAGAAGAAGGAGCTGGGAGCATCCATCTCCTTGAGCATGGAGAACCTTGCTCTTACAATGGCTCCCTTTGCTTTAACCTGGAAAAAACTGCACTGGTCCCTACGTAATTCAGCTAAATTAGCCTGGAGGCCCCACCATCTCTACCTCCATCTCACTAATACTACGCTTGAGTTCCCCCAATACTCTTCTAGCCTCTGAAGATAACAGAGCTGTATACTGTTGACAGAAAATCCAAATTTGGACTTTCCCCACATTCCACCATTGACTCAGAGACTCATTCTCCTCTCTTCGCTGCCCCCATATTTATCAAACAGCCTGGAAACCTGTCCAAGAAGTCACATCTTGTAAGAGCTTTACATTAAACTTCCAATAGGAGGCCTGCCGAGGCCCAGGTGAAATAGACAGCCGAGCCATGATTATGTGGTGATTCAAAAAAACAACCGGTAGAATATTAGCGCCCAACTGCCTATTGCTCAACTGCCTATTATTCACCCCAAAGACCTTCACCCATGTATACTGTTTTGTGTTGGGATGTCTAGTTCTATAAACATCCACCAGGTCGAACTGATTAAAACCTGTTTGGGATAGGGGGCAGTATTTTCACATTCGGATGAAAAGCGTGCCGAAAGTAAACTGCCTGCTACACAGGCCCGGAAGAATAATATAATGTTATATGCATATTTGGATATAAAACACATATTTGGATAGGAAAAACTCTGAAATTTATAAAACTGTTTGAATGATGTCTATGAGAATAACAGAACTCATATGGCAGGCAAAAACCTGAGAAAAATCCAACCAGGAAGTGGGAAATCTGAGGTTTGTAGTTTTTCAAGTGATTGCCTATCCAATATGGAGTCATATTGCACTTCCTAAGGCTTTCACTAGATGTCAACAGTCTTCACAGCGTTGTTTCAGGCTTCAGCTATGAAGGGGGAGAGAATAAGAGCTGTTTGAATCAGGGGTCTGGCAGAATGCCTTGAGCTAAGTCTCGTGCGCGGCCGTGAGCGCGAGCTCCGTTCTTTTCATTTCTAAAGACAAAGGAATTGTCCGGTTGAAACATTATTGAAGATTTATGATAAAAACATCCTAAAGATTGATTATATACATCGTTTGACATATTTCTACGAACTGTAATGGAACTTTATTCTCCGGATGTTTTCATTACTGAACATAACGCGCCAATGTAAACTGAGATTTTTGGATATAAATATGAACTTTTCAAAAAATATATACATGTATTGTGTAACATGAAGTCCTATGAGTGTCATCTGATGAAGATCATCAAAGGTTAGTGATCAAATTGATCTCTTTTTCTGCTTTTTGTGACTCCTCCCTTTGGCTGGAAAATGGCTATACGTTTTTTGTGACTAGGCGCTGACCTAACATAATCATATGGTGTGCTTTCGCTGTAAAGCCTTTTTGAAATCTGAGACGATGGCTAGATTAACAAGAAGTTAAGCTTTCATTTTGTGTATTGCACTTGTGAATGTATGAAAGCTCTGCCATTTCAGCGGATGTTGTCGAGGGGTTCCGCCTAGCCTTTAGAAGTTTTAACGATGTGCCTTAACACCCCCACCCCCCTGGCTCCTCCCCGTTTTCTGTATTTAGTAAAAATCCATAGTACAGTTCCAGTCACCGCTGACCATAAGTGTCTCCTCAGGCACTAACTGTGAGAGTTCCTGTTGTCATGATGTTGCCCTCTTTGGGTCGGCGAGCACCATCCCCCTCTCTCTGTCTCCTACACTCAGGCTGCTGCGACCTCAGCTCATAAATTCATGGAGGAAATTATCTCCTCATGGCCAGAGTATAGAGAGAGAGAGAGTGAGTTTTCATAGAGAGAACAAAGGTATTTCTTCCACCTCAACTTGAGGTCCGAACAACAATTATGTTCTGGAGAGGCTATAAAAGATTGGTGAAGAATCCAGTTACGAACTGGTCCATTTGGTATTATTTTGTGTAACTCATGCGAGTTCATACGGCCACATTACCATAACGCCGTTTATACAATAGCCTCAGATATGATGCTGATTTTTTTATTTAATTTTTTAAACCTTTATTTAAGTCAGTTAAGAACAAAATCTTGTTTTCAACGACGGCCTAGGAACAGTGGATTAACTGCCTTGTTAACTGCAGAATGACAAATTTGTACCTTGTCAGCTTGGGGATTTGAACTTGCAACCTTCCGGTTGCTAGTCCACCGCACAGACCACTAGGCTACCCTGCTGCCCCACTTATATATAATTGTTGTATAAGATGAATGAGTGAGGATAATACTGTTTGTGAAATTGTGTAATGTGATTTTGGATAGTTTAATGAGGGAAACTCCAATTCCCTTTGGAGTTTAACTAAATCAGAGGACCGCCCATGAGCACAGTTATGGTCTGGCGTCCTGTGACAGGCCTTTCTGCTCTTCCGAATAAAACACCCACCTTAAGAATTTCTCAACCGACCATGTTTCTCTCAATTACGACAGGACAAAGGTTGCACAGATCTATTAGGTAAGAAAAGAGAGTATGGGGAACACAGGAAAACAAAATCATGGATCTAATCAAATAAATATGGTTATTGCTATCTGGAATCAGCTTACCTCGATAACGAGAGGGCCAAGGTTTGACACCAGACTGCTGAATCTTTTAACCATCCCACGTGGTTAACCTCTTAGAAACAAACTTTTCAACAGAGAACCCGACGACACACTGAGCATAAATATATACTGTATATTGATTGCAATTATTCCTGAATGAGTGAGTGTTCATGTGCAAAGAATTAGCTTTTCAATTGTAAAATTATCAACTTTGTAGTGTCACATCTCAGTTGACCCCCACTTCCCTTTTTGTCCACCAAGCCGCGATACCGGTTTATCCCACTAGGGGAACTCCGTTATCATTTCCTTGTAACTATCTACTGTTTGTTTATGCATTTCTGTGAATTATCTAGTAAATAAATGATTTAAGACAATTGATGTATGGATGACGCATAGTGAAGACTGGGTTTGTGCAGATAACCAACAATTTACGACGTTTGGAATGAGACTAACATGAGGTAAATAGTAATTCATTAATTTGAAGACTGAGTGATCAGATATTCAAATATCTGAAAGTTAAACTAGGAAAATTATAACTGTATAATCTGAATATTTTCCTTGGTGCCCCGACTTCCTAGTTAATTAAAGTTACATGATTAATCCTTTTAATCGCGTAATAATAATTACAGAGAGTTATTTGATGAGTAAGTCTTGGGTTTAATGATGCCAAAGACACGACACTGTCTTAGACACGCAAATAGAAGCTCCCCTTTCTGCTTTTACTACAAGCAGTCTACCCTACACACCTCCTTTGAGGAGCATATTTTTACAGACAGACCCGGTAAAAAAAGGACTGCCACCCTTGCACTCCTTAAAAATAAACTGCTGGCAATCAGCCTACCCACCAAATTCACTCTTTTCATGAACACAACCACAGCTTTGTTCATTCTAGATATGGAATTAATAAATTCAGCTCCTACCTGTTCGCCGACCGTGAGCAAAACCTCTTCCACGTTATTCTCATTCTCAGGAACACACATCACAACACCACACCTTCCAAACCCCAGCAAACTAAATTTCATCACTAACTTTGAAAAACACCTAACTATACACGACCTCTCAACTACCAAACACTTCCAGGAGAGAGAGAGAGAGATCTGTCCACATGTCACATTGTTGATGAGGATAGATGAAGTCTGTTGTTGACTCTTGTTATAAAGACTCCTTTGTCTCTGAGAAGCGACGATGACAGCAACACTGTATCACACTAATTCAAACAAAGATACCCAATTTGATTTTAATTGCCTTCTTAAAGAGCTACTTTGTTAGCCTCAGTCTGTCTCTAGTTCTCCTTTCTCTCATGGCCTGGTTGTTTCTCTCTGTCCTGTTGTATCCGTGTGTGCGTACTGTATCTGTCCATATCTACAGACTTGTTGGACCTGTCCACCCCCGTTTTCTCATCAGATTGACTTGAATGATAGATCTCTCTCTCTCTCTCTTTCTCTCTCTCTCTCTCTCTCTCTCTCTCTCTCTCTCTCAATATATAATCTCTGTGGATATAACACCTAGCATGAGTCTACACTGGTTCTACCTGGAACCAAAAGTGTTCTGAACCCTGGAACGAAAAGGGCTCTACCTGGAACAAAAAGGTTTCTTGAAAGGGGTTGTCCTATGGTATGGGGGCAGCCAAAGACCCCTTATATGTTCTAGATAGCACCTTTTTTTCCCCAAGAGTGTACTGTTATCTCCTCAATCTTCTTCTCCACCAAGAGTGTACTGTTATCTCCTCAATCTTCTTCTCCACCAAGAGTGTACTGTTATCTCCTCAATCTTCTTCTCCACCAAGAGTGTACTGTTATCTCCTCAATCTTCTTCTCCACCAAGAGTGTACTGTTATCTCCTCAATCTTCTTCTCCACCAAGAGTGTACTGTTATCTCCTCAATCTTCTTCTCCACCAAGTGCAATTCATTCCCAGTTACATGGCCTTATAATTGACAAAAACCTGCTGCATTCAGTGTGTGTGTGTGTGTGTGTGTGTGTGTGTGTGTGTGGTGTCCACCATGTTCATCAACACACACAGAGAGCAGTTGTCAGCTGTGAGATGGATGTTTGTCTGATTCAAAATGACATAGAACTCCTTTGTTTGTTTCTGGAGATTTTCACTAAACTCAGCCAGCAACAATCTATCATGATTTTAGAGAGCTTTGTGTTATTGATTCATTTTGTGGTCTTCCAGCAGCGTACACTATCCATCGTGAAAGACCTATATGAACAGACAAGTTATAATGAATATAATCTGGGAGAAACTACTAAAATAATTCATTTTACAATAAAATCAATTTCAAACATGACTCATCACTTTGCTCTAGATATTTTTCATAGATTCTAAAAACATTTGTTTTACCCCCCATCATCTAGTATTGTGGATCATTCTGGAATGTTACCCTATTCTTTATGCGCAGTGCACTGTTCAACCGCGGTGCACTGTGATCAACCGCGGTGCACTGTGTTCAACCGCGGTGCACTGTGATCAACCGCGGTGCACTGTGTTCAACCGCGGTGCACTGTGATCAACCGCGGTGCACTGTGATCAACCGCGGTGCACTGTGTTCAACCGCGGTGCACTGTGTTCAACCGCGGTGCACTGTGATCAACCGCGGTGCACTGTGATCAACCGCGGTGCACTGTGATCAACCGCGGTGCACTGTGATCAACCGCGGTGCACTGTGATCAACCGCAGTGCACTGTGTTCAACCGCAGTGCACTGTGTAAGGAATAAGGTGCCATTTTAGATTTGCTTATTATCTTTTCACAAACAAACCCAAAATCTGTTTCATGTCTGTTTCAGCTGCTGTCAGAGGGGCATGATGGGAAAATAGAGGTCACCTCCAGCAGAGGGGAACTAACCACTGGAACGTTCCATATTCATCACCTCAGAGGGGGACCAAGGGTGTGTGTGTGTGTGTGTGTGTGTGTGTGTGTGTGTGTGTGTGTGTGTGTGTGTGTGTGTGTGTGTGTGTGTGTGTGTGTGTGTGTGAGTGTGTGTGTGTGTGCGCGCGCGCCTTTCTGTGTGTTTGAATGTGTAACCATCCATAATCAATGGCCCAGCAGGTGGGGTTACCTGGGCCATCAGCAATGACACCTGAAAGACAAGGTATGGCAGCGTTACAGTGACAGCAGAGAATACCACCCCCACCTCTTCTATATCACTCCCCTCTTCACCAGAACCCCCCTGAGGTTGAGGCCAAGGTTGAGTGACATGTCTGTCTGTCTCTATCTCAGTCTCTGTCTCTCTGCTCCAGTGACTGATGCAGATTGTTCGAGGTCTAGTCCGTCTGGGAGAGGTGAAACAACACCTCACTATCCTGCCCCCATCTCTTACTGGGTAAAGACCAGGGGTAAGAAGATGACACGGGTGAAGGGGAGAGTAGGGTGAGATAAAGGGTTATATCAGTTTGTTTGAGTTGGTCAAACTGCTCCCTCATTGAGCTATTTCTTCACTCTCTTCTTTCCATAGTGCTTCTTCTCCTTTCTCTCAGTACCGATACTGCTTCTAGCATGTTTGTGTAAGTGTGAGGATGAGGGTTAATAGACGCCCCATTAAGAAGGTAATTGCTTGAGTATTCTTGAAATGTTAATTGCATCACACGATGCAATCTGCTGAGAAAGAGACAGATGTTCTCTTCCTAGTGGATGTGTTTTCTTTCCAAGTCCCTTTAGAAGACTATGTTATACAACTGTGGCTGTGACAGAGTTGAAATAAAGCTGAGATGCCACCAGAATGTATATTGTCACTGTGTCTTTGTGATGTCATGGGTTGTCTATATTGCTTGTTGTAACTGGTTTCAACTGTCCATTCAATAACGTTGAAACCTTTTGATACACAATCTACATTCCCTACGGGAACAATAAAGTTATTGAATTGAATTGAATTGAATTGAATTCATTTGAATTGAATTGATTGAATGGAGCAGAGGATACGAGGAGAATAATTCACTTCAGAGAGTCCATTGAGATGCACTCACTATCTTTCTGTGGTATAACATTATCAGTATGCTCTATAGCTCCTGCCCCAGTCTCTCTCTAGCTCTCTCTCTGTGGTGGAGTGTGGGCTACACATCACATCTGTGAACCACCTGAGTCGGGAGACGTAACGTGTCACAGCTTATCTCCATTTTGACAGCTTCCCCTCCAGTCCTAATGAACAGTAAGTGATCTGAAGCAATCAAGCGTGACTGTATTTCCTGCTCTTAACAGGAAGGATGGATCTGATTGGACGAAAAAAATAAAAAAAATAAGGTTGATGTCCGCTCCCTCACAAAAATCTAATTAGCATATTGCAAAAATCCCCATAAAACTCTGTCAGTTTAAGGTAGAGATATATATTTTTGCATTGGATGTGTCTCATACCATCGCACCCGGCTATGTCGCACTACCACATCTGCAGTAAAAGGTGACAGAGCTAGAGTGGTGTTTGTCAGACCATGAGACATCCCAGAGAATCGGGATGAACATAACAGCGCTCACTGTTGCCCCTAGTGGCCTGTTTCCACGTCATCTCCCAACGTCCTCAGACATGGATGGACATTGAGCACTGACTTGTATCATGGATGACCTGGCTGCAAAATTGACTAAACATTGAAATACCAAACAAGTAAAAAGCACCAAAGTCTGAGGTCCATGTCCGTTACAGAAGGTTGAGACCCAGAGGACCCCAGCATTCTTCAATATGAGATATTCCACGTCATTGACCTGGTTCTGGTGTTCACACTCCAATGCAGATTGACTTGAAGGACAGGAAGAGGGATGAGAGAGAGAGAGAGAGTGTCATGGCTGTCTATGTCTCTATGCAGTCCCAGGGGTTCGGCGAGGTGGACGGCAGAAGGTGTTGGGGTGCATTGGGGGTAGAACATGTCTGACAAGCCGCATCGGAGGGAATGACACTCGACTGAGTTGGGAGCGCCGGACGCAGCCGGACGCAAGGCCTGGAATCTCAAACAATTGACACTGTGTCAGGCCGGGAGGACGGGGAAACTGAACATAACCGTTTGTGTGTGTGCAGTGGTGGAAAAAGTACCCAATTGTCATACTTGAGTAAAAGTCAAGATACCCTAATAGAAAATGACTCAAGTAAAAGTGAAAGTCACCCAGTAAAAGTCTAAAGGTATTTGGTTTTAAATATACTTAAAGTATCAAAATAAGTATAAATAATTTCATAATAGTATAAATCATTTAAAATGTCTTATATTAAGCAAAACAGACATCACCATTTATTTTTAATTTTTGTATTTACTGATAGCCAGGGGCACACTAACATTCAGACATCATTTACAAGCAAACTTGTGTTTAGTGAGTCCGCCAGATCAGAGGCACTAGGGATGATCAGGGATTTTCTCTGATAAATGACCGAATTTAACCATTTTCCTGGCCTGCTAAGCATTCAAAATGTAACAAGTACTTTTGCGAGTCAGGGAAAATACGAGTCAGAGTAAAAAGTACATTATTTTCTTTAGGAATGTAGTGAAGTTAAAAGTAAAAGTTGTTAAAAATATAAATAGTAATGTAAAGTACAGAAACCCGAAAATGTTTTACTTTTAAGGAGTACTGTAAAGTATTTTTACTTAAGTACTTTACACCACAGTGTATGTGTCACCGTGCATTCCACTCAAATGGAAAGACACATCTGTGTCTCACTATATGACTCTTAGAACAGAAATAACCCTGTGGTTAGATGAGAATCCAGACAGTTACAGTGTTAAAACCATTTGTGTCTCACTGGGAATAGGCCAGGCATAGATGAAGCCTCTATATACTATACATTTAGGCCTTGTTGAAATGATTTGAAACCAGTCAATCACATACAATATAAAATATATTGATGAGGAAAAAGGTTGTTGACGTGTGGCTTGATTCAACCATATTATTCAGTAAATATGTGTGATTGGTTGAAATTAAGAGCCCTCTTTTTGTACTGTTGTGATAGATGAGTTTTATGCAATGATTTGACTGTTTTATGCGGAAATTGTGCAGTGATTAATCAAGTTTGCAAGCTTCGCCTAAAATACAGGGAATTGTTGATTTTGCAAAACATTTTGTGATCACAGAATCCTGGAGCGATTGTCTAGCAGATCAAAGACATTGAAGTTTCACTTAGAACAGAAACATTGAAAAGGTATCTACCTTTTCTGGGTGAAACTTCTTACATAAAAGATATCTGGGAGATTCGTCTAGATCCCAGAGTGTTTATGGTATTCGTCAGTGAAAGTAGTCTTGTCTATGCACTGTCATTTCCATTCCTCCACAGCTACAGAAAGTATCGAACCTAAAAATCCCCAAACACCCTTTCATACATCCCAGAAGAAACATCTTGCTCACTGAAGATTTTTTTAAGGAAAAAGTTTGTTTTAAAACTTGTAAGGAGCAAATTATTCTGTCTCATTTTGCTCAGCGATTCAACCATATTCTATCCCTTTGCTTTTATTTATTTATGTGTGCTTGTGTGTGTGTGTGCGTGTGTGCGCATGTGCGTTTGTGTGTGTGTGTGTGTGTGTGTGTGTGTGTGTGTGTGTGTGTGTGTGTGTGTGTGTGTGTGTGTGTGTGTGTGTGTGTGTGTGAGAGAGAAAACATATTTCTGAGATTAAGCAGGAATGCAGGATTGGCCCGGTGGAATTACACATACAGTTGAAGTCAGAAGTGTACATACACTTAGTCATTAAAACTCAATTTTGAACTACTCCACATATTTCTTGTTCATAGTTTTGGCAAGTTGGTTCGAACATTTACTTTGTGCATGACACAAGTAATTTTGCTTACAGACAGATTATTTCACTTATAATTCACTGTGTCACAATTCCAGTGGGTCAGAAGTCTACATGCACTAAATTGACTGTGCCTTTAAACAGTTTGGAAAAATTCAAGAAAATTATGTCATGTCTTTAGAAGCTTCTGATAGGCTAATTGACATCATTTGAGCCAATTGGATGTATACCTGTGGATGTATTTCAAGGCCTACCTACCAAGTCTGATTCGGCCTTGGGAGCAATTTCCAAATGCCTGAAGTTACCACGTTCATCTGTACAAACAATAGTACGCAAGTATAAACACCATGGGACCACTCAGCCGTCATACCGCTCAGGAAGGAGACACGATCTGTCTCCTAGAGATGAACGTACTTTGGTGTGAAAAGTGCAAATCAATCCCAGAACAACAGCAAAGGACCTTGTGAAGATGCTGGAGGAAACAGATACAAAAGTATCTGTAGCCACAGTAAAACGAGTCCTTTATCGACAAAACCTCAAAGGCAGCTCAGCAAAAAAGAAGACACTGCTCCAAAACCGCCCTAAAAAAGCCAGACTATGGTTTGCAACTGCACATGGGAACAAAAATCCTACTTTTTGGAGAACTGTTCTGATCTGATGGAACAAAAATAGAACTGTTTGGCCATAATGACCATCGTTATGTTTGGAGGAAAAAATGGGGAGGCTTGCAAGCCGAAGAACACCATCCCAACCGTGAAGCACGGGGGTGGCAGCATCATGTTTTGGGGGTGCTTTGCTGCAGGAGGGACTGGTGCACTTCACAAAATAGATGGCATCATGAGGATTGAAAGTTATGTGGATATATTGAAGCAACATCTCAAGACATCAGTCAGGAAGTTATAGCTTGGTCACAAATGGTCTTCCAAATGAACAATGACCCCAAGCATTCTTCCAAAGTTGACAACAAAGTCAAGGTATTGGAGTGGCCATCACAAAGTCCTGACCACAATCACACTATACCACACTATAGAAAATGTGTGAGCGGAACTGAAAAAACTTGTGCGAGCAAGGAGGCCTACAAACCTGACTCAGTTACACCTGTTCTGTCAGGAGGAATGGGCCAAAATTCACCCAACTTATTGTGGAAAGCTGGTGGAAGGCTACCAGAAACATTTGACCCAAGTTCAACAATTGTAAGGCAATGCTACCAAATACTAATTGAGTGTATGTATACTTCTGATCCACTGGGAATGTGATGAAAGAAATAAAAGCTGAAATAAATCATTCTCTCTACTATTATTCGGTCATTTCACATTCTTAAAATGAAGTGGTGATCCTAATTGGCCTAAAACAGGACATTTTTACTGTGATTAAATGTCAGGAATTGTGAAAAACTGAGTTTAAATGTATTTGGCTTAGGTGTATGTAAAGTTCCGATTTCTACTGTAGCAGCCCAGAGACTAACCAGGCCTGACTGCTGAGAAAGGAATTCAGACTGGGATGAATTGGTTACACATAGCAGCCCAGAGACTAACCAGGCCTGACTGCTGAGAAAGGAATTCAGACTGGGAGGAATTGGTTACACATAGCAGCCCAGAGACTAACCAGGCCTGACTGCTGAGAAAGGAATTCAGACTGGGAGGAATTGGTTACACATAGCACCCCAGAGACTAACCAGGCCTGACTGCTGAGAAAGGAATTCAGACTGGGAGGAATTATTTACACATAGCACCCCAGAGACTAACCATGCCTGACTGCTGAGAAAGGAATTCAGACTGGGAGGAATTGGTTACTCTAGTAGATCTCTAATTTTGAGTGTCTGGTTGAGTTTCAAGTGACACCATAATCCTTATATAGTGTGCTACTTTTGAGCAGGTCCAGTAGGGTGTAAAGAAGAGGAGGGTGTACTGCATAGGGAACAGGGTGGTCTGGGCACTGTAAAGAAGAGGAGGATGTACTGTATAGGGAACAGGGTAGTCTGGGCCCTGTAAAGAAGAGGAGGGGGTGCTGTATAGGGAACAGGGTGGTCTGGGCCCTGTAAAGAAGAGGAGGGGGTGCTGTATAGGGAACAGGGTAGTCTGGGCACTGTAAAGAAGAGGAGGGTGTACTGTATAGGGAACAGGGTAGTCTGGGCCCTGTAAAGAAGAGGAGGGTGTGCTGTATAGGGCACAGGGTAGTCTGGGCACTGTAAAGAAGATGAGGGTTTACTGTATAGGGAACAGGGTAGTCTGGGCACTGTAAAGAAGAGGAGGGTGTGCTGTATAGAGAACAGGGTAGTCTGGGCACTGTAAAGAAGAGGAGGGGATTATGCATGTACCAATGCTGGGGTTGTTGGGGACACATCCTATGTTAATGTTACTGCAACCACCCTTATACTGAAGCAACGTTGTGTTTGTGTGTGTCTGCGTGTGTGTTAGAAGGTTTTCTATTTCCTCCTGTAAGCCAACAACAGGACCAACAGCTGAAGTAGAAGTGTGATAAATGTAATCAACAAACAAACAGTTTGTCTGAAAAGGTCAATACTGTTAATTACTGTCCTCTGATGGATAGAAGGTTCTGTGTGTGTGTGTGTGTGTTGTGTGTGTCTGTGTGTGTGTCTGTGTGTGCCTGTGTGTGTGCCTTTGTGTGTGTGTGTGTGTGTGTGTGTGTGTGTGTGTGTGTGTGTGTGTGTTGTGTGTGTTGTGTGTGTCTGTGTGTGTCTGTGTGTGTGTCTGTGTGTGCCTGTGTGTGTGTCTGTGTGTGTGCCTGTGTGTGCCAGTGTGTGTGTGTGTCTGTGTGTATACGTTTGGATATGTCCCAATGCACCCTCCCTGCCCCTCTGAACTGAAAACAATACTTTGAAAACAACATTTTCTAGCATGATCATTTTCAACTCAAGCTCCTCTATTGTCCGTGAAATGGCCAGGGCCTTTGCACAGTGTTGTTTTTAAGGGTAATGAGAATGTGTCCATTTTGCCAAATTTCACAGCTCTTTTTCACCTCCTTGTCCCTTTTTGTGTTTGTTTAATCGACTCATGAATATTTCAAGCTTTGAAATCGGTCTCATATCTCTGACTGACAGGCCTATTATCATTATAGACAGAACACTTTATTAGGATTACAAATGAAAGCAAGAAAAATATGTACATATACAGTATATGGAAAGAAAATCTTCCTAAGTTTCCATGGGATAATATCTGGGAGCAGGCAGAACAATTTAACTATTCATAAAATGTCTAATTTATGTCCATATTTGCGTTGCCAATCACATTAGGAGTCAATTCCGACATCGAGAGAGAAACGGGGACAGCCAGAGAGAGAGAGAGAGAGAGATTGAAAGAGAGATTGTAGGAGAGAGAGAGACAGCGTGAGACAGCTAGAGAGAAAGAGAGCGAGAGAGAGGCGTATATCATATATCTAATGAGCCAGGAGAATGTGGAACATCTCTGTAGATCAAAGAGAATAGATGAATCATGTAGTTGTGTCTGATGGAGGAGTTAAAGAGATTTGATTGTCATCATGTGATAATGTCTATGTGAGACAGACAGGTTCAACCCAAACCTCTGCTTGACCAGTCTCAACTGAAATTGTTCTCCATGAATTGTGCTAGCTAGCTAACATTAGCTTTATTCCTTGCTAGCTTTGTTAGCTTGTTGCCAGCTGTGTTGGTGTTTGCAATATCATTTTGGCTAGCTGGCTAAATTGCACAGGCTGCATTTTGTCTATATCCATGCTGTTACAATAACCAAATGGTTCGATAAACAAATAATTTGTAATGCAACAGAACAACATGGGGTGAGTTTAGAATTCTCAAACAACATGACAGAAGCAGTTTTAATGTGATTGGCTGTTCATGCAATTTTAATGGCGTTTGAGTTGCTTAAAGTAACAGCAGAGTTGCTTGAGATGATGTAACTTGCAACCAACTGCACAAACAAATTGTGTGAACTTTGCTTTGTTTAACTCCAACCACTGAACAGATAGATAGAACCGTCTGTCTTAGATCGATAGAACCTGTCTGTTTTAGGTTCTGTCTGTCTTAGATAGATACAACCTGTCTGTCTTAGTTATAGCCTGTCTGTCCTAGGTTCTGTCTGTCTTAGATCGATAGAACCTGTCTGTTTTAGGTTCTGTCTGTCTTAGATAGATATAACCTGTCTGTCTTAGATTCAACCTGTCGTAAATATAACCTGTCTGTCTTCGTTAGGTTATACCTATCTAAGACAGACAAATTATATTTATGACAGGTTCTAAGACAGACAGTTGATATCTAAGATAGACAGGTTCTATCTAAGACAGACAGGTTCTATCTAAGACAGACAGGTTCTATTTAAGACAGACAGGTTCTATCTAAGACAGACAGGTTTTATCTAAGACAGACAGGTTCTATCTAAGACAGACAGGTTATATCTAAGACAGAGAGGTTCTATCTAAGACAGACAGGTTCTATCTAAGACAGACAGGTTCTATTTAATACAGAGAGGTTATATCTAAGACAGACAGGTTCTATCTAAGACAGAGAGGTTATATCTAAGACAGACAGGTTCTATTTAAGACAGACAGGTTCTATCTAAGACAGACAGGTTCTATCTAAGACAGACAGGTTCTATCTAAGACAGACAGGTTCTATCTAAGACAGAGAGGTTCTATCTAAGACAGACAGGTAGTCTGATAATGACATACTTATTTTAGGGAAAACACATGAGGATAACAGAGGGGGAAAAATCTTCCACCAAATATTTACATTTTAATCTTTATATCTCTATGTCATAATTCATACTTATATTATTGTTATTCTATTTGGATCATTTTCTGTAAATAAATGTTTGCAGCAATTTAATGCAGGTCTCTCTTGTAAAAAAAAAAACTTGCAAAACTCAAACAGACTTTGCCTGGTAGAATACAAGTAGAACAAGTAGAAAAATAGATTGTTCTTGACATTTTCTAGGTCCATTGGGAGGTGGCTGCTGAGTTTGCTGCATTGTGTGTTTGTTTGTTTGTTTGATAGCGGTCCAGGGTGTATTGAGAGCGGCCCAGGGTGTGTATTGAGAGCAGCCCAGGGTGTGTATTGATAGCGGTAGAGGGTGTGTATTGATAGCGGTCCAGGGTGTATTGAGAGCGGCCCAGGGTGTGTATTGATAGCGGTCCAGGGTGTGTATTGATACCAGCCCAGGGTGTGTATTGAGAGCGGCCCAGGGTGTGTATTGATAGCGGTCCAGGGTGTGTATTGAGAGCGGTCCAGGGTGTGTATTGAGAGCAGCCCAGGGTGTGTATTGATAGCGGTCCAGGGTGTGTATTGATAGCGGTCCAGGGTGTGTATTGATAGCGGTCCAGGGTGTGTATTGAGAGCGGTCCAGGGTGTGTATTGATAGCGGTCCAGGGTGTGTATTGAGAGCGGTCCAGGGTGTGTATTGATAGTGGTCCAGGGTGTATTGAGAGCGGCCCAGGGTGTGTATTGATAGCGGTCCAGGGTGTGTATTGATAGCGGCCCAGGGTGTGTATTGAGAGCGGCCCAGGGTGTGTATTGATAGCGGTCCAGGGTGTGTATTGATAGCGGTCCAGGGTGTGTATTGATAGCGGTCCAGGGTGTGTATTGATAGCGGTCCAGGGTGTGTACTGATAGCAGTCCAGGGTGTGTATTGATAGCGGTCCAGGGTGTGTATTGAGAGCGGCCCAGGGTGTGTATTGAGAGCGGCCCAGGGTGTGTATTGAGAGCGGCCCAGGGTGTGTATTGAGAGCTGTCCAGGGTGTGTATTGAGAGCGGCCCAGGGTGTGTATTGAGAGCGGTCCAGGGTGTGTATTGATAGCGGTCCAGGGTGTGTATTGATAGCGGCCCAGGGTGTGTATTGAGAGCGGCCCAGGGTGTGTATTGATAGCGGTCCAGGGTGTGTATTGAGAGCGGTCCAGGGTGTGTATTGAGAGCTGTCCAGGGTGTGTATTGAGAGCGGCCCAGGGTGTGTATTGAGATTGGTCCAGGGTGTGTATTGATAGCGGTCCAGAGTGTGTATTGAGAGCTGTCCAGGGTGTGTATTGAGAGCGGCCCAGGGTGTGTATTGAGAGCGGTCCAGGGTGTGTATTGATAGCGGTCCAGAGTGTGTATTGAGAGCAGCCCAGGGTGTGTATTGATAGCGGTCCAGTGTGTGTATTGATAGCGGTCCAGGGTGTGCATTGATAGAGGTCCAGGGTGTGTATTGAGAGCGGCCCAGGGTGTGTATTGATAGCTGCCCAGGGTGTGTATTGATAGCGGTCCAGGGTGTGTATTGAGAGCGGTCCAGGGTGTGTATTGAGAGCTGTCCAGGATGTGTATTGAGAGCGGCCCAGGGTGTGTATTGATAGCGGTCCAGGGTGTGTATTGAGAGCTGTCCAGGGTGTGTATTGAGAGCGGCCCAGGGTGTGTATTGAGAGCGGCCCAGGGATTACCTGTTAAGGGGGAAGTTTATCTAAGGAAAGTGGAGCGGTGAACAGTACACCCTTGCTAGTGGCTGATCCATATAATTACACCAGACATCGATCCTAAACTCCCTAACTCAGAGTCATGCCTAAAAAACACACACGCACACACACACACACACACACACACACACACACACACACACACACACACACACACACACACACACACACACACACACACACACACACACACACAACACACACACACACACACACACACACACACACACACACACACACACACACACACACACACACACACACACACACACACACACACACACACACACACACACACACACACATCCCCATCACTCAGCACTCAGACCTTCAAGTACCTCAGGAACGTACGTAACTGGACTCTCTTTATCTCGTGGCCCCATTTCAGTACGGTGGGAAGGGTTGGGACCTCTGAACGGTGGGAAGGGTTGGGAGGGGTTGGGAACTCTGAACGGTGGGAAGGGTTGGGAACTCTGAATGGTGGGAAGGGTTGGGAACTCTGAACGGTGGGATGGGTTGGGAACTCTGAACGGTGGGAAGGGTTGGGAACTCTGAATGGTGGGAAGGGTTGGGAACTCTGAACGGTGGGAGGGGTTGGGAACTCTGAACGGTGGGAGGGGTTGGGAACTCTGAACGGTGGGAAGGGTTGGGAACTCTGAACGGTGGGAAGGGTTGGGAACTCTGAACGGTGGGAGGGGTTGGGAACTCTGAACGGTGGGAAGGGTTGGGAACTCTGAACGGTGGGAAGGGTTGGGAACTCTGAACGATGGGAAGGGTTGGGAACTCTGAACGGTGGGAAGGGTTGGGAGGGGTTGGGAACTCTGAACGGTGGGAATGGTTCGGAACTCTGAACGGTGGGAAGGGTTGGGAGGGGTTGGGAACTCTGAACGGTGGGAGGGGTTGGGAACTCTGAACGGTGGGAAGGGTTGGGAACTCTGAACGGTGGGAAGGGTTGGGAACTCTGAACGATGGGAGGGGTTGGGAACTCTGAACGATGGGAGGGGTTGGGAACTCTGAACGGTGGGAAGGGTTGGGAACTCTGAACGGTGGGAAGGGTTGGGAACTCTGAACGGTGGGAAGGGTTGGGAACTCTGAACGATGGGAGTGGTTGGGAGGGGTTGGGAACTCTGAACTGTGGGAGGGGTTGGGAACTCTGAACGGTGGGAAGGGTTGGGAACTCTGAACGGTGGGAAGGGTTGGGAACTCTGAACGGTGGGAAGGGTTGGGAACTCTGAACGGTGGGAAGGGTTCTGAACTCTGAACGGTGGGAAGGGTTGGGAACTCTGAACGGTGGGAAGGGTTGGGAGGGGTTGGGAACTCTGAACGGTGGGAGGGGTTGGGAACTCTGAACGGTGGGAAGGGTTGGGAACTCTGAACGGTGGGAAGGGTTGGGAACTCTGAACGGTGGGAAAGGTTGGGAACTCTGAACTGTGGGAGGGGTTGGGAACTCTGAATGGTGGGAGGGGTTGGGAACTCTGAACGATGGGAGGGGTTGGGAACTCTGAACGGTGGGAAGGGTTGGGAACTCTGAACGATGGGAGTGGTTGGGAGGGTTTGGGAACTCTGAACTGTGGGAGGGGTTTGGAACTCTGAACTGTGGGAGTGGTTGGGAGGGGTTGGGAACTCTGAACGATGGGAGGGGTTGGGAACTCTGAACGGTGGGAATGGTTGGGAACTCTGAACGATGGGAGGGGTTGGGAACTCTGAACGGTGGGAAGGGTTGGGAACTGAACGGTGGGAGGGGTTGGGAACTCTGAATGGTGGGAGGGGTTTGGAACTCTGAATGGTGGGAAGGGTTGGGAACTCTGATTGATGCGAGGGGTTGTGAACTCTGAACGGTGGGAAGGGTTGGGAACTTTGAACTGTGGGAAGGGTTGGGAACTCTGAACGGTGGGAAGGGTTGGGAACTCTGAACGATGCGAGGTGTTGGAAATTGATATTGCGTGTAAATTATGTGTCAGATGGACTTTCTGGGCGATTTTAGTTTGTTTGTCATTTGGGTGAACTTTCCTTAAAATAGGGTTGGAACAAAATCCAGCTTGCTCTTCATCAGGGTTGTCCACCCCTGATCTATGTTTATAAAGTGATGGATGTTTGAAAATGTTCTTGTTATACCAATGAAGTACGCGACAATACGAAGCTGATATGGTAGAAGCAGGAAGTGCGTCATCTCTGTGAAACTTTGTGATTGATTTCCACAAATGAGCGTTGCGCATCAGGAACTCAAAGTTACAGTGCTAAGAGTGTAGTGCGTGCCAATTCCATAGGCAGAACTTTACTGTAATCATGACTAGGTTGGTTGGTGGAAATAAAAGTATTGGTTTTGTCGCCAGCAACACCTTTCATGAGAAAAGTCTGCAAAAAGTTGGCGGGATGCTAAAGTTGGTGGGATGCTATAGTTAGCAGGATGCTTTAGTTGGAGGGATGCTATAGTTAGCAGGATGCCGAAGTTGGTGGGATGCTATAGTTAGCGGGATGCTACAGTTAGTGGGATGTTATAGTTAGCGGGATGCTACAGTTAGTGGGATGTTTTAGTTAGCGGGATGCTACAGTTAGTGGCATGCTATGGTTTGCAGGATGCTTTATTTGGAGGTATTCCAAAGTTAGCAGGAAGTTGGTGGGATGCTATAGTTAGCGGGATGCTATAGTTGGTGCTATAGTTGGTGGGATGCTATAGTTAGCAGGATGCTACAGTTGGTGGGATGCTATAGTTAGCGGGATGCTACAATTAGTGGGATGTTAGAGTTGGCGGGATGCTACAGTTGGTGGGATGTTATAGTTGGCGGGATGCTACAGTTAGTGGGATGCTATAGTTAGCGGGATGCTACAGTTAGTGGGATGTTATAGTTGGCGGAAAAACATCTTAGTACGAAAGGTACAACAGAAAAGTTTTTCCTTTTTACGGTGAGTGACCTGGATAGCACATCAATGTCACTGGGTTTATTACTCACTACTTTTACGGCTTTAAAAATACATCCAACTACACAAGATTGCCTTCATCATAAGCCATTACTGTGCATCTCCACTCTTCCATGCTAAACACTTTGACTCACCCTCAACTTATCCCTCTCTTCCTTCCATTTCCCCCTTCTCCTTCCTGATACACATATAACACTGCAGACAAAAAAAAACTAGCAAAATCCCATATGTTCACACAGAGAAATTATATGTGGTGATTAATTCTTATTTGGTTAGGCCTATCTTCCTAAATAAACACATCCATACACATTTATTCATTACTGCATCTCCTTATTAGCCATTTCAGCCAGCAATTCATCACTTCAGATCATCATTCATCACATTCATCTTACTTGTCAGATGAAAAAGTTTGAGGCAGTTTGAGGCAGTTGTCACCTTCTCTGGTCCTGAAGAGCTACAGGGTACGTTAGCTTTAGTTAGAACTGTAGACCTGGAGAACTACAGGGTATGTTAGCTTTAGTTAGAACTCTAGACCTGGAGAACTACAGGTCATGTTAGCTTTAGTTAGAACTGTAGACCTGGAGAACTACAGGGTATGTTAGCTTTAGTTAGAACTGTAGACCTGGAGAACTACAGGGTATGTTAGCTTTAGTTAGAACTCTAGACCTGGAGAACTACAGGTCATGTTAGCTTTAGTTAGAACTGTAGACCTGGAGAACTACAGGGTATGTTAGCTTTAGTTAGAACTGTAGACCTGGAGAACTACAGGGTATGTTAGCTTTAGTTAGAACTCTAGACCTTGGAGAACTACAGGGTACGTTAGCTTTAGTTAGAACTGTAGACCTAGAGAACTACAGGTTATGTTAGCTTTAGTTAGAACTGTAGACCTGGAGAACTACAGGGTATGTTAGCTTTAGTTAGAACTGTAGACCTGGAGAACTACAGGGTATGTTAGCTTTAGTTAGAACTCTAGACCTGGAGAACTACAGGGTATGTTAGCTTTAGTTAGAACTCTAGACCTCGAGAGCTACAGGGTATGTTAGCTTTAGTTAGAACTCTAGACCTGGAGAACTGTTATGAATTTTATGAATAATGACTAAATTATGTATACATTTAACGTAGAACTATAACTAACAGAATTCTACCCTGTCTCTGTATAATGATGAAGAATGTTTTCCATAAGAGAAGAGGAACTGTGGCAGACAACTTGTGACCTCTGTGAAACTGATAACGGGGAAGGAAGTCCCCCCACACAAAGATGGGAGAGACTGTTGGGCTTGCAGTAGATTGTGACACATGTTGTAGGATGTGATAAGCAAAGTATGTGCAGGAGAAAACTTGTAGACTATATTGTCATTGTCTGAGAAGAGGGACATTTATGACGAAATGGGAGATATATAAACCAATGTACATGATATGATGGGGAGAGCTCTCGTAAATAAAAGTGGCTGACTATTGAAGACTGGCCTCTGTCTGTTTCGTTTCAACAATAATCTTACAAATTCTTGGTAACAGACAGAGTAGTTTAATTGAAGTTTGGTTTATGAACATTGAGAACGTAATTCTCATAACAAGAACTACAGGGTATGATAACTTTAGTTAGATATCTAGACCTGGAGAACTACAGGTTATGTTAGCTTTAGTTAGAACTCGAGACCTGGAGAACTACAGGGTATATTAGCTTTAGTTAGAACTCGAGACCTGGAGAACTACAGGTTATGTTAGCTTTAGTTAGAACTCGAGACCTGGAGAACTACAGGGTATGTTAGCTTAAATTAGAAGCCTGAACCAGGAACCACACCCTATGGCTCTCCAGGATCAGGTGTGTGTGTGTGTGTGTGTGTGTGTGTGTGTGTGTGTGTGTGTGTGTGTGTGTGTGTGTGTGTGTGTGTGTGTGTGTGTGTGTGTGTGTGTGTGTGTGTGTGTGTGTGTGAGACCAGGAGTGAAGAGCTCAGCTACAGTTCAGGCTGTGTAATGTCAAAGCTCCTCACCAGTCATCTTGAGCTTGAACTGACACACAAACAAACAAAGCCCTTGTCTCAGCCAGACCCTTCCATTATACATCATACACATAGAGTACAGACAACACAAACACTCATCCATTCCTCGGGATAGTAGCTGCCTCTTCTCTCCTCTTTTTTTCTGAACACCCCTCTCCAATCTCATCCTCAGAATCTCCAAGACGGAATCCTGACAATGGACAAGCATTTACACATGAAAGGAAAGGATGGAGAGGAGCGAGAAGGAGGGAGAGAAGGAGCAGAGGGAGGTGGAGAGTGCTCTACCATTCCTCTCTGTTACCATGGGGATCAACTTGATGCCCACTTCAGGCTTGCCATTGGCTGGAGAGGGTTCCATTTGATGTAAGAGGTTCTGAGGTTTGCTCTGGAGGGTTCTGACCCACGCCTGTGTTCCATGCTGCCACTTTAATGTAGTCATCACTGGACGCAAATAGACGTCTTGAGTCATTCTACAAACATGTCTTTTTTTAATTTAACCTTCATTTAACTAGGCAGGTCAGTACAAAGATGCTTTAAATCTGTTTGGAGCTAGCCTATTGATTTATTCATGAATGTTTTCTCTCTTTCGGTTCTGTTTCTGTTTGCATATGCTGTGTCTCTAGAAATCCGTTAGAAAATGTAGCAATGATTCTTAGATGTGCTTTTCTCTTCTGTTTGCTGCTGTTTTCCTATTTGTCTACCATCAAATACTGTTGCTATATTTGTCTCTTTTAGTTTTTTTTACCTCTATTTAACAAGGCAAGTCAGTTAAGAACAAATTCTTATTTTCAATGCCAGCTTAAGAACAGGTTAACTGCCTTGTTCAGGAGCAGAATGACAGAGTTGTACCTTGTTCAGGGGCAGAGCGACAGAGTTTTACCTTGTTCCGGGGCAGAACGACAGAGTTTTACCTTGTTCAGGGGCAGAGCGAGAGAGTTTTACCTTGTCAGCTTTGGAATTCGATATTGCAACATTTTGGTTACTAGTCCAAAGCTATAAACACTAGGCTACCTGCCGCCCCAGGTAGCTGGAGGTGTACAAGACAATCAACTATAACTTACAGTGTACAGAGGTCAGTGCAGAACTGATGTGAAGTGTATGATGATATTAACAACTCACAACTTCACTCCCCCGCTTACTGCACCACCCCAGATTTACAAAGTATGAAATTATATTCACAAAAGGTTATCTCCTCAAATCTGTTGACATGGCCCTTTCGATGTCATCAAGATGAACTGCTGATGTGTGCCTCATGCAAAAGCACAAATGTGCCACGTCAGGTTGGACTGACTCTCTCTCTCTGCATCTCTGAGAGGAAAGGGCCATGTCAGGTTGAACTGACTCTCTGCCTCTCTGAGAGGAAAGGAAGACAGAATCTCAGTCACATGATCTCTAATGAATTTTCATGCTGACGAGAGAAAGAAAGAAAGAGAGAGAAGCTTTGGGAGAGCAACTTTAAGTGTTTCTAACTCTTGCCCTCTATTTCTAGCTCTCTCCCTCTCTCCCTCTCTCTCTCTCTTTCTCTCTCCCTCTCTCTATTTCTAGCTCTCTCCCTCTCTCTCTTTCTCTCTCCCTCTCTCTCTATTTCTAGCTCTCACCCTCTCTCTTCTTCTCTCTCCCTCTCTCTCTCTTTCTCTCTCCCTCTCTCTCTATTTCAAGCTCTCTCCCTCTCTCTCTTTCACTCTCCCTCTCTCTCTATTTCTAGCTCTCTCCCTCTCTCTGTCTTTCTCTCTCCCTCTCTCTCTCTCTTTCTCTCTCCATCTCTCTCTATTTCTAGCTCTCTACCTCTCTCTTTCGCTCTCCCTCTCTCTCTATTTCTAGCTCTCTCCCTCTCTCTCTCTTTCTCTCTCCCTCTCTCTCTTTCTCTCTCCCTCTGTCTCTATTTCTAGCTCTCTCCCTCTCTCTCTTTCTCTCTCCCTCTCTCTCTCCTTCTCTCTCCCTCGATCTTTCTCTCTCCCCCTCTCTCTCCTTTTCTCTCTCTCTCTCTCTCTCTCTCTCTCTCTCTCTCTCTCTCTCTCTCTCTTTCTCTCTCTCTCTCTTTCTCTATCTATCTATCTATCTCTCTCTCTCTCTCTCTCTCTCTCTCTCTCCCTCTCTCTCTCTCTGTCTCCTTCTCTCTCCCTCTCTCTCTCGTCAGCGCTGCTTAGGTAATGATACATACTAATTAGTGATTAATCCTTACTGTCACAAAAAAATTGACAAATGTGCGTGTCATGTTTGTGTGTCTAAAACCTGTACAGTGTTGTGGGGGTGCTTTGCTGCAGGAGGGACTGGTGCACTTCACAAAATAGAATGCATCATGAGGTCAGAAAATTATGTGGATATATTGAAGCAACATCAAGGCATCTGTCAGGAAGTTAAAGCTTGGTCACAAATGGGTCTTTCAAATGGACAATGACCCCAAGCATACTTCCTTCCTTCCTTAACTTCTTGGTGACAGGGGGACAGTATTGAGTAGCGTGGATGAATAAGGTGCCCAGAGTAAACTGCCTGCTACTCTGTCCCAGATGCTAATATATGCATATTATTAGAGGTATTGGATAGAAAACACTCTGACGTTTCTAAAACTGTTTGAATGATGTCTGTGAGTATAACAGAACTCCTATGGCAGAAAACCTGAGAAAAGTCCAACCATGAAGTCGGAAATCTGAGGTTTGTAGTTTCATTTAAGTGATTGCCTATCCAATATGCTGTGTCCATGGGGCCAGATTGCACGTCCCAAGGCTTTCAGCAGATGTCAACAGTCTTTAGAAAGTTGTTTGAGGCTTCTATTGTGGAAGGGTGTCGAATAAGAGCTGTTTCAACAAGTGGACTAGGCTGAGGCCAATCCGTTGTTTACTGCGCGGTCACGCGGGTGCGCTGTTCCTTATTTTTCCTCTGTAATGAATACGCTATTGTCCGGTTGGAATATTACTGAAGATTTATTGTAAAAAGACCCTAAGGATTGGTTGTAAACATCGTTTGACATGTTTCTACAAAGTGTAATGGAACTCTTTTGACTTTTCGTCTGGATTTTGCGCTCGCGCATTGTGCCTTTGGAATAGTGAACGAAACGCGTGAACAAAACGGAGATATTTGGACATAAATATGGACGTAATCGAACAAAACAAACATTTCTGGTGGAAGTGGTAGTCCTGGGAGTGCATTCCAACGACGATCAGCAAAGGTAAGTGAAGAATTATAATGCTATTTATGACTTTTGTTGACTCCACAATTTGGTGGGTAACTGTCTGGCTTGCTTTTGTGGCTGAACGCTGTTCTCAGATGATTGAATATTGTGCTTTTGCCATAAATCGTTTTTGAAATCTGACACAGCGGTTGCATTAACCTGTCTAGGAATGGCTGTGTTTTTCTGTGGCTTGGTGGTGACCTAACATAATCGTTTTTGAAATCATACACTGTGGTTGGATTAACGAGAAGTGTTTCTTTAAAATGGTGTAAAACACTTGTATGGTTGAGGAATTTTAATTATGAGAATTCTGTTTGAATTTGGCGCCCTGCAATTTCACTGGCTGTTGGTGAGGTGGGACGCTAGCGTCCGGAACGATCCCAGAGAGGTTAAACAATTTAAAGGCATTGCTACCAAATACTATTTGAGTGTATGTAAACTTCTGACCCACTGGGAATGTGATAAAATAAATAAAAGCTGAAATAAATCATTCTCTCTACTATTATTCTCACATTTCACATTCTTAAAATAAAGTGGTGATCCTAACTGACCTAAAACAGGGAATTTTTACTAGGATTAAATGTCAGGGATGGTGAAAAACTGAGTTTAAATGTATTTGGCTAAGGTGTATGTAAACTTCCGACTTCAACTGTATCACAATGTCAAGGCATATGAACTAACAGGTTAAAGAGCAAAATTAGAAATTATCACACTTTCTAAGGGAAGGAAGGACAGATTACTTCAACTGTCTCAGATGTTAGTCGACTTGTTTTTTCTACTTACTTACACACACACACACACACACACACACACACACACACACACACACACACACACACACACACACACACACACACACACACACACACACACACACACACACACACACACACACACATCCGTTCACCTACTCTGCGTCTCACAAAGACACGGCAGTTGGAACCAAAAATCTGACATTTGGACTCATCAGACCAAAGGACAGATTTCCACTCGTCGAAAGTCCATTGCTCATGTTTCTTGGCCCAATCAAGTATCTTCTTCTTATTGGTGTCCTTTAGTAGTGGTCTCTTTTCAGCAATTTGACCATGAAGGCCTGATTCACGCAGTCTCCTCTGAACAGTTAATGTTGAGATGTGTCTGTTACTTGAACTCTGTGAAGCATTTATTTGTGCTGCAATTTCTGAGACTGGTAACTCTAATGAACTTATCCTCTGCAGCAGAAGTATCTCTGGTTCTTTATTTCCTGTGGTGATCCTTGTGAAAACCAGTTTCATTATTGCGCTTGATGAATTTGCGACTGCTCTTGAATAAACAAAAATGTTCCGCATTGACTGACCTTCATGTCTTAAAGTAATGATAGACTGTCATTTCTCTTTGCTTATTTGAGTTGTTCTTGCCATAGTATGGACTTGGTCTTTTACCAAATAGGGCTTTCTTCTGTATACCAAGAGTGTGTAAAGCTGTCATCAAGGCAAAGTGTGGCTACTTTGAAGAATCTAAGTATAAAATATATTTTGATTTGTTTAAACAAAGAAAAACCCTTGAATGAGTAGGTGTGTCCAAACTTTTGACTGTTACTATAGATTGTAATATGGCATTTTTTTCTGGATTGAATCCCCCAGAGATGTTACAAACACACTGCTACTGGAGAGAGCGAGAGAGAGTGCTTGAGTTATTCTGTCTCTCTCTCTCTCTCTCTCTCTCTCTGTCTGTCTGGTCTGTAGAGTGAGAAGGCTTTGCCAGACAGATGATACTAAAACTCTTCTGACTCTGAATAATAGATGCTGCCAATGCCATCCTCCTCTTTCCTGTTGCCGAAACGGACTATGACTCTGGCATACAGTACACACTTTTATTTGTTGTTGTTCTAGGCTACCTGGCTGAAGTACTTGCTTGCTACCCTAACTTCCTTTCATGGGAAATTATACGCCAGGCCTATCAGGTAGGAAGGTAAGAACCAGATGTAGACACGTCAAATGAACAATGGTTTAATAATCCAACAGGGGCTGGCAATAGACAGGTCAAGGCAGGCAGGGGTCAGTAAACCAGAGGTGGGGCAACGGTACCGGACGGCAGGTAGGCTCAGGGTCAGGATAGGCAGAGGTCGGTAATCCAGAGGTGGGGCAAAGGTACCGGACGGCATGCAGGCTCAGGGTCAGGTGTAGGCAGGGGTCAGTAAACCAGAGGTGGGGCAACGGTACCGGACGGCAGGTAGGCTCAGGGTCAGGATAGGCAGAGGTCGGTAATCCAGAGGTGGGGCAAAGGTACCGGACGGCATGCAGGCTCAGGGTCAGGTGTAGGCAGGGGTCAGTAATCCAGAGGTGGGGCAACGGTACCGGACGGCATGCAGGCTCAGGGTCAGGTGTAGGCAGGGGTCAGTAATCCAGAGGTGGGGCAAAGGTACCGGACGGCATGCAGGCTCAGGGTCAGGTGTAGGCAGGGGTCAGTAATCCAGAGGTGGGGCAACGGTACCGGACGGCATGCAGGCTCAGGGTCAGGATAGGCAGAGGTCGGTAATCCAGAGGTGGGGCAAAGGTACCGGACGGCATGCAGGCTCAGGGTCAGGATAGGCAGAGGTCGGTAATCCAGAGGTGGGGCAAAGGTACCGGACGGCATGCAGGCTCAGGGTCAGGTGTAGGCAGGGGTCAGTAATCCAGAGGTGGGGCAACGGTACCGGACGGCATGCAGGCTCAGGGTCAGGGTAGGCAGAGGTCGGTAATCCAGAGGTGGGGCAAAGGTACCGGACGGCATGCAGGCTCAGGGTCAGGGTAGGCAGAGGTCGGTAATCCAGAGGTGGGGCAAAGGTACCGGACGGCATGCAGGCTCAGGGTCAGGGTAGGCAGAGGTCGGTAATCCAGAGGTGGGGCAAAGGTACAAGTCAGCAGGCTCAGGGGCAGGCAGAGTGGTCAGGCAGGCAGGCTCAGGGGCAGGCAGAGTGGTCAGGCAGGCAGGCTCAGGGGCAGGCAGAGTGGTCAGGCAGGTGGGCTCAGAGTCAGGACAGGCAAGGGTCAAAACCAGGAGTGCGAGAAAAAAGAGACTGGGAAAAGCAGGAGCTGAGAACAAAAATCTGATTGACTTGACAAACAAGAATAACTGGCAACAGACAAATATAGAACACAAGTATAAATACACAGGGATAATGGGGAAGATGGGTGACACCTGGAGAGGGGGTGGAGGCAATCACAAAGACAGGTGAAACAGATCAGGGTGTGACAAGGCCAGCTAGTTAACATTAGAATACTACATCTAGCCACATGTTGAACTTCCATCCTTTTGGGCCAGGGGAGAATTGTATGAATTTATGGTTGTTTCAGAATCGGCGTTATAATCATTGGCCATAACGGAGAATTAAGTTATTCCACAGTCCAAATCTCTATCTCCATCCCTGGATAATTTAGGACAGGGACAATTTCACCTAGCTAGCTAGCCACTGGATGACAACTACACAACGAGATGCAACAATTCATGTTTTTTTCTGTCAATAATTACATTTGGATTGTGATGTGATTGATTGAACGCACTCATTTTAGCTCAATGCTAATTATTATTTATATTTTTATAAAGGGAGGCCAAATGCTAGCTGGCTTCCCTTGCATTCAATGCTACGGCAGCAATAATGTCATATTCTTTTTGACCAGACAGCATCAGATAGATACGCTACTGTACACATACTGAGACAGCGGGGCGCTGTTTCGTTCGCTCCGATGCTTTAAGCGATGAGATACATTCAGACACTTGCGAATTGAAGGAAATGTATGAAACAAAGAGAGACTTAAGATACATTGTGTTGGGTATTTTTTTCTTTGTAAATTTTGTTTGTGAAATCTGGCTTCCCTTGGCTCTATGAATACACATCACTGTCTCTCCCTCTCTCTCTGTCTCTCTCTGTCTCTCTCTCTCTCTCTCTCTCTCTCTCTCTCTCTGTCTCTCTCTCTCTCTCTCTCTCTCCCTCTCTCTCTCTCTCTGTATCTCTCTTTCTCGCTCTCTCCCTCACTCTCTCTCTCCTTAGTTCTGTCTCTATCTTCTATTTTCTCTTCATAAAATGTGACAAAACCTCAACCAACAAAATAATAAAAACCTATTTTTGTTCCACACTCACAAGCACATCATCCATTCTAGCAACAATACAGCAATACCTCTGCCCCAAAGCAACAGCAGTGTATGAACACCGTCCAGTTCACAAAAGCATTATTATTAGATGAATCAACTTCTAAATCTGATTGATCTGCGTCTGTCTCTGATTTTGGCAACAGAGGATGTTTCCTGTGTTCTGTAAAACAGTTCAGGATATGTTGCATGACAGTAGCTCCTTTAGATAAAATATTCTGCTAAATGGCATTTACAGTGCCTTCAGAAATATACCCCTTGACCTTTTCCACATTTTGTTACGTTACAGCCTTATTTTAATTGTATTAAATTGTTTTCTTCCCTCAGCAATCAACAGTTTTTTAGAATTGTTTGCTAATTTATAAAAAAAATACAAAAATGCACTTTGTTGAAGCACCGTTGGCTTACAGCATCGAGTCTTCTTGGGTATGACGCTACAAGCTTGGCACACCTGTATTTGGGGAGTTTCTCCCATTCTTCTCTGCAGAACCTCTCATACTCTGTCTGGTTGGATGGGGAGCGTCGCTGCACAGGTATTTTCATGTCTCTCCAGAGATGTTTGATTGGGTTAAAGTCTGGGCTCTGGCTGGGTCACTCAAGGACATTCAGAGACTTGTCCCGAAGCCACTCCTGAGTTGTCTTGGCTGTGTGCTTAGGGTCGTTGTCCTGTTGGAAGGTGAACCTTCGCCCCAGTCGGAGGTCCTGAATGCTCTGGAGCAGGTTTTCATCAAGGATCTCTCTGTACTTTTCTCTTTTCATCTTTGCCTTGATCCTGACTAGTCTCCCAGTCCCTGCCGCTGAAAAACATCCCCACAGCATGATGCTGACACCACCGTGCTTCACCGTAGAGATGGTGCCAGGTTTCCTCCAGATGTGACGCTTGACATTTAGGCCAAAGAGTTCAATCTTGGTTTCATCAGACCAGAGAATCTTGTTTCTCATGGTCAAAGAGTCTTTCGGTGCCTTTTGGCAAACTCCAAGCAGACTGTCATGTGCCTTTTACTGAGAAGTGGCTTCCGTTTGGCCACCCTACCATAAAGGCCTGATTGGTGGAGTGCTGCAGAGATGGTTATCCTTCTGGAAGGTTCTCCCATCTCCACAGAGGAACTCTGAAGCTCTGTCAGAGTGACCATCAGGTTCTTGGTCACCTCCCTTGCTCAGTTTGACCGGGCGGCCAGCTCTGGGAAGTGTCTCGGTGGTTCTAAACATCTTCCATTTAAGAACGATGGAGGCCACTGTGTTCTTGGGGACCTTCAATGCTGCATAAATGTTTTTGTATCCTTCCCCAGATCTGTACCTCGACACATTCCTGTCTCTGAGCCCTACGGACAATTCCTTTGACCTTATGGCTTGGTTTTTTGGATTTTCAGACTATTTCTTCTCATAAAAACTTCTCATCGCCTTTCTTCCTCTCTCGTTCTCTCTTAATAACCTGTAGATCGTCCAGTTCATCAATACATACTATTGAATGGAAGCCACTCCATACGAATGCCTAATTTCCAAAAAAGAGAAAAGCATACCGGTAGAGAAGATACATTAACGGTTTTTGTTGTTATAGCACAACAATGCTTTACCTATTTGAATACAGAGATGTTAGCTGCAAGGACTTTTAGTCAGATAATTTCCAACAGAGAAATGTAAAAACACTGCAAACAATCAGACCCATTCTTCCTGCTGTGCTGCTGACAGTGGGGACCTGAGCGCAGGGTGGTGACGGAGTGAGTGGTGTGTGATTGTGCCATCGTCAGCAGGGCTGGGCCCCAGATCACTACATTGGAGGCAGCAGCTCTCGGGCACACAGGAGTTAGTCAAGATTAATGAAGACATTGGGAGTGACTCCCGAGGTTCCGTATCTAATGGCGGAACAAGGAATGCAGAATGCGGAACACGGGAATGCCATATGGCATCTTTGCCAGTGACATTCCGATCCGGGGAAGAAACACTGGGCTGAGGTAGAGATGAGAATTAACTAGAGCTACAAGCACTGGGCTGAGGTAGAGAGGATAATTAACTAGAGCCACAAGCACTGGGCTGAGGTAGAGAGGAGAATTAACTAGAGCTACAAACACTGGGCTGAGGTAGAGAGGAGAATTAACTAGAGCTACAAGCACTGGGCTGAGGTAGAGAGGAGAATTAACTAGAGCTACAAACACTGGGCTGAGGTAGAGAGGATAATTAACTAGAGCTACAAGCACTGGGCTGAGGTAGAGAGGAGAATTAACTAGAGCTACAAGCACTGGACTGAGGTAGAGAGGAGACTTAACTAGAGCGACAAACACTGGGCTGAGGTAGAGAGGAGAATTTACTAGAGCTACAAGCACTGGGCTGAGGTAGAGAGGATAATTAAATTGGGCTACAAACACTGGGCTGAGGTAGAGAGGAGACTTAACTAGAGCGACAAACACTGGGCTGAGGTAGCGAGGTTAATTAACTAGAGCTACAAACACTGGGCTGAGGTAGAGAGGAGACTTAAATTGGGCTACAAACACTGGGCTGAGGTAGAGAGGAGACTTAACTAGAGCGACAAACACTGGGCTGAGGTAGAGAGGAGACTTAACTAGAGCTACAAACACTGGGCTGAGGTAGAGAGGAGACTTAACTAGAGCGACAAACACTGGGCTGAGGTAGAGAGGAGACTTAACTAGAGCGACAAACACTGGGCTGAGGTAGAGAGGAGACTTAACTAGAGCGACAAACACTGGGCTGAGGTAGAGAGGATAATTAACTAGAGCTACAAACACTGGGCTGAGGTAGAGAGGAGACTTAACTAGAGCTACAAACACTGGGCTGAGGTAGAGAGGATAATTAACTAGAGCTACAAACACTGGGCTGAGGTAGAGAGGAGAATTAACTAGAGCTACAAACACTGGGCTGAGGTAGAGAGGATAATTAACTAGAGCTACAAACACTGGGCTGAGGTAGAGAGGAGACTTAACTAGAGCTACAAACACTGGGCTGAGGTAGAGAGGAGACTTAACTAGAGCGACAAACACTTGGCTGAGGTAGAGAGGAGAATTAACTAGAGCTACAAGCACTGAATACATACAGTTAACCACTAAGAATATTTCAAAATAACTACACAACGTGGCGACAGAGTACGAGAGGTCAAGAGGACGAGAGTCAATAGAGTAATAACGATCAATGGAAAAAGTGTTTTTTTCTGTAATAGGGAATTATTGATCATGTTTCGGAGGGGGGAATATGCCTTCTAAAATAGGATATTTGTTATTTGGTCGTTGGCTAGTTTTATTGCAAGGGATTCTAATTGGTCAATCACAGGCTAGGGCTGGGTTATAAAACTACATGCTGTCCCTCGGTTCTGGGGAGAGAATCACTGAGAACAGGGGAGAATGACCATTTACCTCCCTGTTTGATTTGTCCTCTTCGAATAAACCTATTTTCCTCCCCCTGATTTGCTTTTGGGTCGTGTTATTAAAGAGTAACATAACTTGCTAACACCACACACAGGTGCAGTTGTAGGTGTAAGGTCCATCGCAGTCGTTTTTATCTCTATATTGAACCATTTCTGGGTAACAATTTAGGAACCTTACTGTTATTGTTTTCAATTAATATGGTCAAAAAGAAACACAAATATCTGCTTTGTAAAGGACAATTTCTCAAGCAAGAATTTAGCTAGGACTATTTGGGAGTGGTCTGTGGGGAGGGAAAAACAGAACATTTGCTGTTATTGGCAAAGGTTTGGAACGCTCTTTCTTATTGGTCTTTTATCTAATGTACCGCATGGTGATGTCACCAGGCATGCCAAAATCCATCCCACTAAAACACTGAAACAAATTTCACAATTTCACAGTATTACCCCAACAGGGTTGAAATACATATAACACACAGGAAATCACAATTTTTGACTGCACTCTGCCTTTAAGAACATGATACGACAATAAGGGAACGCAAACATATCAAAACGTAAAAGCTTGTAATCACTGCACTTACAAACACCTTCAGTTTAGCATCCCCCACTGATGCCATAGAACATGAATGTCGTTCTGATCCTCACAACCATTTAGGAGACGCTCTTATCCAGAGCGACGGACATTGATGCGTTCTTCTTCAGATAGCGAGGTGAGACAACAACATGTCGCGATCGTAGCAAGTACATTTTCCCTCACCAAAGTAGTTATCAGTAAAATCAGTGCTAGTCCTGTATCTCTTCATTCAAGCCCCCCTCTCTATCTCTCTGTCTACCTCTCTATATCTATCATGCCACTGGCATCATTCTCCAGTCCCCCAGTCAAGCCTGCAGTCATAATGGGCCCAATTACAGTCCACTGGGATCTGAGTCTCTATCTTTCAATTGGATCTGTCAGGCCCTCCCAGTGTTAATGCTGGAGAAATATCAATTAAAGTGATTGATCAGGATGTTAAGATGCTATTAAACAGCAGTCTGTAGAGCTGGAGAGGAGCGTAGCTAATTGGACTGGAATGAGAGAGACTCTGAGTATCTGCTAGTGATGCTACTCTGTTCTAGCCTGGTCCCAGATCGGTTTGTTTTCTTCTTGCCATCTCCTAACGTCAATCAATCAAATGTATTTATAAAGCCCTTCTTACATCAGCTGATGTCACAAAATGTTGTACAGAAACCCAGCCTAAAACCCCAAACAGCAAGCAATGCAGGTGAAGAAGCATTGTCATGCGTGGTAGCCTAGTCCCACACTTGTTTGTCCTGTCTTGCCAATTTCTATGGATGTTGGTCTGCTTGTGCTGTCTAGTCAACTCCTATGGTCATTGTCACATCAATTCTGGCTAGACAGCCCAAACAGATCTGGGACCAGGCTACATCTTGTGGGGTTAGAATCACTACATTGGCATTGCTGGTACATTGCCCTGACAACTGGGTTGTGTTCAACTGGGTGTAGGATCTTAATTTGAGCGAGTTTGCTACAGCAGGAAAATAATCCTGCAGCATCAGGAAATGTTCATTATTATGTGGATTATAATTCATGGACATTTCTGTAGTGGTTAATACATTTTTCATATGAGAAAATCAATTCTGACATTTTATTAAAGTGGAAATTACAAACTTCAGAACCTTTCAACCCCTCAATTACACAACAAGTTTTCTACTTCCTGAAAGTTCTCCTGCAACACGGTGATCAGAGTAACCAGCTAGCGCATTTGGGTCCTGGGAAGTTGTGGGAATGAAGCCATACGTTTCTTAAAACGTTTTTTAAATGTTCTGAGAACAGAAGTGAAAATGTAGCCTGTTCTGTAAACGTACATGTTTAGGTTGCAGCAAGGTTCTGATAACATTCTACTATGGTTCCCTGAAAGTTATGCCAGATTTGTTTTATTCATGCAAGCTGTTCATGTTAGTCTATTCAAACAGACCCTATTCAAAGAAAACAAGCACTCGTTAAGGTTAACACAATAGTGGACAGAGAGAGTTTGTGGATGCAGAGAACAGAATGTTTTTAAATAACATTCTGAAATAACGTTCTTTTATTATTACTAATGTGTTCTTGTGTTTTTTTTAATGGAAAGTTTTCTTAGTGTTCTGAGAACATTACTTTAAATTGAACCATGAGGAAACCTGCAGATAACGTTATGCTTAAGTATTGAACAAACTGGGTGAGGTCCTACGTCTGTAGGTGAGCATAATGTACACCATTGTTTGGCTGGCAGTGCTCCAATATAAAACCGATGGGACTTACAGCAGCGTTCATGACTTTTTGTCCTTACACATCCATGTTCATTTCTCCCAGAGTAGTTAGATATCACGGTTGAAGTGAAGAGTATACTGTATGTCTATAGGAAGAAACATATTCAAGATAAGGATTCTTTTTTTTATGACTTTACAAATGTATTACAATTAATCCACGTTTTTCTTCACTGCGACTGACTTAAATCAACATTTATTTTTCATTTAAGATTTTTCTTCTTGTTTTGGAAGCCATAGATTGGATATGAAGCTTGAGGGATTTTTCATTTACAGATTGGCAGAGTCAACTTTGTCATCTTTTTAGGATATGTGTCAACAGAGCCGGTCTTATCGCAAGGTGAGGTGGGCTGTCTCCTTCTCTTAAAAGGCTCCTCTCTTACCAATGCAATTGGATGGATTCAGGCAGTAGAGACGGCTACAGAAGGCTTTTCAGGAAGCAAGCAGCATCTGCTTCACAGACACACGCACACACAGACACATGCAAAAATGCATGCATTAAACACACACACACATGCCCCCCCTACCCCCCCCCCCCCCCCACACACACACACACACACACACACACACACACACACACACACATACACACACACACACACACACACACACATTACACACACACACACACACACACGCAATTGTTAACCAGAAGATTCCATTTTTTTTGCACAGACCATTTCAACATCCAGCGTCACATAAGAGGATAACTGTAATTCATGCCGTCTTTGAAGGAAATAGAACATATTTCAACAGAGCTCTTTTATAGCAGTATAATTGTTTGAGGACATAAAGGACTCTTCCCTGTATTGTCGCCACTCTAATCCAAAACTTCAACAGGGGTCAATTAAATCCTAAAGTGTAATTTCATTTAATCCGCAGTGTGGCGTCAAATATTTAGCCTTTTTCCAAAGTCTTGTCATCTCCATAGCCAGAGACCCTCCCTCCCTCCCTCCATTTCATATTGAAAGGCCTCTCGCTGCTCTATTCTAATCTTCCTTGGCACGGCTTCACACACTCATTTCAATTCTCATTTACAGAGTGATAATCAGAATGTCATTACTGTGTCCACACTGGCCCGATGGAGGGATGAAGGAAAGGAGGGGTAATTGAGTAGCATAAAAGACATTCTAAAAGGGGGATGAATAATAGAGGAAGAGAAAGAGTATAAACGAGAGAAAGGGAGGTCAAAAAGAGAGAAAGAGGGGTTGATATAGAACGAGAAGGGGTGGAGAGAGAAACAGAAAAAGAGGGTGATAGAGAAAGAGGTGGTGATAGAGCGAAGTTAAGGGATATTGAAAGAGGTGGTGATAGAGCGAAGGTAAGGGAGATAGAAAGAGGTGGTGATAGAACAAAAGTAAGGGAGATAGAAAGAGGTGGTGATAGAGCGAAGGTAAGAGAGATAGAAAGAGGTGGTGATAGAGCGAAGGTAAGGGAGATAGAAAGAGGTGGTGATAGAGCAAAGGTAAGGGATATAGAAAGAGGTGGTGATAGAGCGAAGGTAAGGGAGATAGAATGAGGTGGTGATAGAGCGAAGGTAAGGGAGATAGAATGAGGTGGTGATAGAGCGAAGGTAAGGGATATAGAAAGAGGTGGTGATAGAGCGAAGGTAAGGGAGATAGAATGAGGTGGTGATAGAGCGAAGGTAAGGGATATAGAAAGAGGTGGTGATAGAGCGAAGGTAAGGGAGATAAAAAGAGGTGGTGATAGAGCGAAGGTAAGGGACATAAAAAGAGGTGGTGATAGAGCGAAGGTAAGGGAGATAGAAAGAGGTGGTGATAGAGCAAAGGTAAGGGATATAGAAAGAGGTGGTGATAGAGCGAAGGTAAGGGAGATAGAATGAGGTGGTGATAGAGCGAAGGTAAGGGATATAGAAAGAGGTGGTGATAGAGCGAAGGTAAGGGAGATAAAAAGAGGTGGTGATAGAGCGAAGGTAAGGGACATAAAAAGAGGTGGTGATAGAGCGAAGGTAAGGGAGATAGAAAGAGGTGGTGATAGAGCGAAGGTAAGGGATATAGAAAGAGGTGGTGATAGAGCGAAGGTAAGGGAGATAGAAAGAGGTGGTGATAGAGCGAAGGTAAGGGAGATAGAAAGAGGTGGTGATAGAGCGAAGGTAAGGGATATAGAAAGAGGTGGTGATAGAGTGAAGGTAAGGGAGAAGAAAGAGGTGGTGATAGAGCGAAGGTAAGGGAGAAGAAAGAGGTATAGAGAGAGTGATACTATAGAGTGATTAAGAGAGAGATACAGCTATAGAGATTCAGTGATGAAGAGAGAGACAACTATACAGATGAAGTTATATAGAGAGAGACAACTATAGAGAGATAGTGATAAAGAGAGAGAGACAACTATATAGACTTATCTATAGAAAGAGACAGACAACTATAGAGAGGCACTGATAAAGAGACAGACAACTATAGAGAGGCACTGATAAAGAGAGAGAGACAACTATATAGACTTATCTATAGAAAGAGACAGACAACTATAGATAGGCAGTGATAAAGAGACAGACAACTATAGAGAGGCACTGATAAAGAGAGACAACTATAGAGAGTTAGTGATAAAGACAGACAGCTTTAGAGAGGCAGCTATATAGAGAAACAACTATAGAGTTAGTGATAAATAGTGTCAAGTGTGTCCTGGTCCTACGGTTGTAGGATCTTGATTTGAGCCAGTTTCCTACAGCAGGATTAAAGTCCTGCAGCAAAAATAATTTTGAATTATTATGTGGATTGTAAGTAATGGACTTTATCTTTAAGGCAATTCAAATCTGAATGTTCAATGTATTTCAATTTCAAACTTTAGAATATAACATAAGTTAGAATTTGCTCAGCATCAAAATAGTGATCAAATTAAGATTTTTTAGGTGTCTTGGAGCTATTGGGTGGCATCACAGTGCTTAACACACACACAAGCACAGCTAATCCCCCTCAACACATACACACACTTTACGTATCCTTTTAACGTCTGACTCGTTTTTCACCCAGAATGCAATACAGGCCTAACAGACATCAACTCTGATCTGGAAGAGAAGGAGAAATCAATGGGAGTGTTTTAGAAGGTCAAAGTCAAGCATCAACAATCACTTTATCTGATGCATGTAGAGCAGGCTGCCGGGTGGTGGTGGTGGTGATGATGGTGGTGGTGGTGGTTATGATGGTGGTGGTGGTGATGATTGTGGTGATGATGATGGTGGTGGTGGTGATGATGGTGGTGATGATGGTGATGATGGTGGTGGTGATGATGATGGTGGTGGTGGTGATGATGGTGGTGATTGTGGTGGTGGTGATGCTGATATTGATGATGATGCTGGAGGTGGTGGTGATGATGGTGGTGGTGGTGATGATTGTGGTGATGATGATGGTGGTGATGATGGTGGTGGTGATGGTGGTGGTGATGATGGTGGTGGTGATGATGATGGTGGTGGTGGTGATGATGGTATTGGTGATGATGGTGGTGGTGGTAGTGATGATGCTGGTGGTGATGATGGTGGTGGTGGTGATGATTGTGGTGATGATGATGGTGTAGATGATGGTGGTGATGATGGTGGTGGTGACGGTGGTGGTGGTGATGATGGTGGTGATGATGACGATGATGATGATGATGGTGGTGATGATAGTGGTGGTGATGATGATGGTGCTTGTGGTGGTGATGATGGTGGTGGTGATGGTGGTGGTGGTGATGATTGTGGTGTTGATGATTGTTGTGATGATGGTGTTGGTGATGATGGTGGTGGTGATGATGATGGTGATGATGGTGGTGGTGGTGATGGTGGTGATGATGGTATTGGTGATGATGATGGTGGTGATGGTGGTGGTGGTGATGATGGTATTGGTGATGATGGTGGTGGTGGTGATGATGGTGGTGGTGGTGATGATTGTGGTGGTGATGGTGGTGGTGGTGGTGGTGGTGGTGATGATGGTGGTGGTGGTGATGATGATGGTGATGATGATGGTGGTGATGGTGGTGGTACTTGTGGTGGTGATGATGGTGGTGGTGATGATGGTGGTGGTGATGATGATGGTGATGAGGATGGTGGTGATGAAGGTGGTGGTGATGATTGTGGTGATGATGATGGCGGTGGTGATGATGGTGGTGGTGATGATTGTGGTGGTGATGATGGTGGTGGTGATGATTGTGGTGATGATGATGGCGGTGTCGATAATGGTGGTGGTGATGATGGTGGTGGTCATGATGATAGTGGTGGTGATGATGGTGGTGGTGATGATTGTGGTGATGGTGGTGGTGATGGTATTGGCTGATGATGGTGGTGGTGGTGATGATGTTGGTGGTGGTAATGACTGTGTTGAAGATGATGGTGGTGATGATGATGATGGTGGTGATGATGGTGGTGGTGATGATGGTGGTGATGATGGTGTTGGTGATGGTGGTGGTGGTAATGATGATTGCGGTGAATATGATGGTGGTGATGATGGTGGTGGTGATGATGGTGGTGGTGATGATGATGGTGGTGATGGGGGTGGTGTTGATGATGGTGGTGGCGATGGTGGTGGTGGTGATGATGGTGGTGGCGATGATGGTTGTGGTGAATATGATGGTGGTGATGATGGTGGTGGTGATGATGATAGTGGTGGTGATGATGGTGGTGGTGATGATTGTGGTGATGATGATGAGGATGGTGGTGATGATGGTGGTGGTGATGATTGTGGTGATGATGATGGCGATGGTGATGATGGTGATGGTGATGGTGATGATGATGGTGGTGATGGTGATGATGGTGGTGGTGATGATGATGGTGGTGGTGGTGATTATTGTGGTGATGATGATGGTGATGATGATGGTGGTGGTGATGATGGTGGTGGTGATGGTGGTGGTACTTGTGGTGGTGATGATGGTGGTGGTGATGATGATGGTGGGTGTGATGATGATGGTGGTGGTGGTGGTGATGATGGTGAGGATGGTGGTGGTGATGGTGGTGGTACTTGTGGTGGTGATGATGGTGGTGTTGATGATGATGGTGGTGGTGATGATGATGGTGGTGATGATGGTGGTGATGGTGATGATGGTGATGATGATGGTGGTGATGGTGATGATGGTGGTGGTGATGATGATGGTGGTGGTGGTGGTGATGATGGTGAGGATGGTGGTGGTGATGGTGGTGGTACTTGTGGTGGTGATGATGGTGGTGTTGATGATGATGGTGGTGGTGATGATGATGGTGGTGATGATGGTGGTGATGGTGATGATGGTCAAATCAAATCCAACTGTATTTGTCTCATGCGCCGAATCCAACAAGTACAGACCTTACAGTGAAATGCTTACTTACATGCCCTTAACCAACAATGCAGTTCAAGAAGAGTTATTAAGAAAATATTTTCCAAATAAACTAAAGTTAACAATGAAAAGTAACACAATAAAATAACAATAACGAGGCTATATACAGGGGGTACCTGTACCGAGGCAATGTGCGGGGGTACAGTTTAGTTCAGGTAATTTGTACATATAGGTGGGGCTGAAGTGACTATGCGTAGAAAATAAACAGTGAGTAGCAGCAGTGTACAAAACTAATGTGTCAATGTAAATAGTCCGGTGGCTATTTGATTAATTGTTCAGCACTCTTGGGGTAGAAATTGATATGGAGCCTTTTGGTCCTAGACTTTACACTCCGTTACGGCTTGCCGTGCGGTAGCAGAGAAAACCCTCTATGACTTGGGTAAATGGAGTCTTTGATCATTTTATTGGCCTTCCTCTGGCACCGCCTACCATATAGGTCCTGGATGGCAGGAAGCTTGACCCCAGTGATGTACTGGGCCATATGCACTACCTTCTGTAGCGCCTTACGGTCAGATGCAGAGCATTTACCATACCAGGCAGTGATGCAAGCTGTCAGGATGCTCTCGATGGTGCAACTGTAGAACATTTTGAGGATCTGGGGATCCATGCCAATTATTTTCAGTCTCCTGAGGGGGAATAGGTGTTGTCGTGCTCTCTTCACGACTGTCTTGGTGTGTTTGGAACATGATAGTTCATTGGTGATGTGGACACCAAGGAACTTGAATCTCTCAACCCGCTCCACGGCAGCCTGGTCGATTTTAATGGGGGCCTGTTTGGCATGCCTTTTCCTGTGTTCTATGATCAGCTCCTTTGTCTTGCTCATATTGAGGGAGAGGTTGTTGTCTTGGCTGTCTCTGACCTCCTCCCTATAGGCTGTCTCATCACTGTCTGTGATCAGGCCTACCAACTATTGTGTCGTCAGCAAACTTAATGATGGTGTTGGAGTTGTGTTTGGCCACGCGGTCGTGGGTGAACAGCGTGTAAAGGAGGGGACTAAGCACACCCCCCTGAGGGGCCCCAGTGTTGAGGGTTGTTGCCAACACTTACCACCTGGGGAGCAGCCCGTCAGGAAGTCCAGGATCCAGTTGCAGAGGGAGGTGTTTAGTCCCAGGGTCCTGGGAAGTGATGAGCTGCAGTCAATGAACAGCATTCTCACATAGGCATTCCTTTTGTCTAGGTGGGAAAGGGCAGTGTGGAGTGTGGTTGACATTGCGTCATCTTTGAATCGGTTGGGGTGGTATGCGAATTAGAGTGGGTCTAGTTTATCCTTGAGGATGTTGTTGATGTGAGCCATGACGAGCTTCTCAAACTTCATGGCTACCGAAGTGAGTGCTACGGGGCAGTAAACATTTAGGCAGGTTACCTTCGCTTTCTTAGTACAGGGACTATGATGGTCTGCTTGAAACATGTAGGTATCACAGACTCGGTCAGGGAAAGGTTGTAAATGTCAGTGAAGACACTTGACATTTGGTCTGCTCTCATGCATGCTTCACTGTTGCTTTAGCTCGTCTGGTAGGCTCGCGTCACTGGGACGCTCAATGCTGGGATTCCCTTCGTAGTCCGTAATAGTTTTCAAGTCCTGTGTCTGAGCCGTGTAGTAGGATTCAATCTTAATCTTGTATTGATGCTTGCTTGTTTGATGGTTCGTCGGAGGGCATAACGGGATTTCTTATAAGCGTCCAGATTAGTGTCCTGCAGATCTAGCCCTTAGCTCGATGCGGATGTTGCCTGTAATCCATGGCTTCTGGTTGGGATATCTACATACGGTCACTGTGGGGACGACGCCGTCGTCGATGCACTTATTAATGAAGCCGATGACTGAGATGGTATACTACTCAATGCCATTTGATTAATCGTGGAAGATTTTCCAATCTGTGCGAGCAAAACAGTCCTGTAGCATAGCATCTGAGTCATCTGACCACTTCCGTATTGAGCGAGACATGTGTACTGCTTTAGTTTTTGCTTGTAAGCAGGAATCAGGAGGATAGAATTATGGCCAGATTTACCAAATGGAGGGCGGGGGAGAGCTTTGTGTGTGTGGAGTAAAGGTGGTCTTGAGGTTTTTTTCTCTCTGATTGCACAATTGACATGCTGATAGAAATGAGGTAAAACTAATTTAAGTTTGACTGCATTAAAGCCCCCGTCCACTAGGAGCGCCGCTTCTGGATGAGCATTTTCTTCTTCGCTTATGCCTTATACAGCTGGTTGAGTGCGGTCTTAGTGCCAGCATCGGTTTGTGGTGGTAAATAGAAAGCTACGAATAATATAGATGAGAACTCTCTTGATAGATAGTGTGGTCTACAGCTTATCATAAGGTACTCTACCTCAGGCAAGCCCTATCTCGAGACTTCTTTAATATTAAACATCACACACCAGCTGTTATTGACAAGTAGACACACACCCCCACCCCTCGTATTACCAGACGTCATTTCTATGTCCTGCCGGTACATGAAAAATCTTGCCAGCTCTATATTATTCGTGTCGTCGTTCAGCCATGACTCTGTGAAATATAAGGTATTACAGTTTTTAACTTCTTGAATCTAGGGGGCACTATTTTCATTTTTTGAAAAATAACGTTCCCTAAGTAAACGGGCTATTTTGTCAGGACAAGATGCTAGAATATGCATATAATTGACAGCTTAGGATAGAAAACACTCTAAAGTTTCCAAAACTGTAAAAATATTGTCTGTGAGTATAACAGAACTGATATTACAGGCGAAAGCCTGAGAAAAATCCAATCAGGAAGTGACTCTTATTTAGAAAGCTCTGCGTTCCTATGCGTCCCTATTGAGCAGTGAATGAGATATCAACCAGATTCCTTTTTCTATGGCTTCCCTAATGTGTCTAGTGTCACAACACATAGTTTCAGGCTTTTATTTTGAAAAATGAGCCTTAACGTCAACATTGCGTCAGTGGTCAGCTGAAGTCTCTCAGAGTGTTTTGTGCGTAAAGGACAAATGCGGCCATTTTTTCTCTCTTTCCTACTAAGAAGCCATCTGTCCCGGTTGATATATTATTGAATAGATATTTGAAAAACACCTTGAGGATTGATTATAAACAACGTTTTCCATGTTATGGAGCTAATTTTAAATATTTGTCGCAATTTGTCACAATTTCCGGTCGAATTCTCAGACAAACGTGAAGAACTAACAGAGTTATTTCGGCTACAAAAATAATATTTTTGGAAAAAAGGAACATTTGCTATCTAACTGGGAGTCTTGTGAGTGAAAACATCCGAAGCTCATCAAAGGTAAACGATTTAATTTGATTGCTTTTCTGATTTTCGTGACCAGGTTGCCTGCTGCTAGCTAGGCATAATGCTATGCTAGGCTATCGATAAACTTACACAAATGCTTGTCTTGCTTTGGCTGTAACGCATATTTTGAAAATCTGAGATGACAGGGTGATTAACAAAAGGCTAAGCTGTGGTTCAATATATTTCACTTGTGATTTCATGAATAGGAATATTTTCTAATAATATTTATGTCCGTTGCGTTATGCTAATTAGTGTCAGTTGATGATTACCCTCCCAGATCCGGGATGAGTAGTTACAAGAGGTTTTTAATGTCCCTTTGGTAGTATAATCTTGATCGTAGGTCATCTATTTTATTTCCCAATGATTGCACGTTGGCCAATAGAACGGATGGAGGTGGGGGTTTACTCACTCGCCTATGAATTCTCAGAAGGCAGCCCGACCTCCGTCCCCTTTTTCTCTGTCTTTTCTTCACGCAAATTACGGGGATTTGGGACCGTTACAGAGAAAGCAGCCTAACCTTTGAGTCGGACTCGTTAAAGTAAAACTCGTCTTCCAGTTTGAGGGGAGTAATCGTTGTTTTGATGTCCTGAAGTTATTTTCTTTCATAAGAGACGGTAGCAGCAACATTATGTACAAAATAAGTAAAAAAATAAGTTACAACCAACGCAAAAAAAAACTAACAAAATAGCATCGTGGCTTAAGAGCATGTAAAACGTCAGCCATCACCTCCACCGCCATTCTAGTTAATTGGTGGTGGTGGTGGTGGGGATGGTGGTGATGATGGTGGTAGTGGTGGTGGTGGTGGGGATGGTGGTGATGATGGTTTGGTGGTGGTGGTGGTGGTGGTAGTGGTGGTGGTGGTTGTGGTGGTGGGGATGGTGGTGATGATGGTGGTAGTGGTGGTGGTGGTAGTGGTGGTGGTGGTTGTGGTGGTGGGGATGGTGGTGATGATGGTGGTAGTGGTGGTGGTGGTGGTGGTAGTGGTGGTAGTGGTGGTGGTGGTTGTGGTGGTGGGGATGGTGGTGATGATGGTGGTAGTGGTGGTGGTGGTGGGGATGGTGGTGATGATGGTTTGGTAATGGTGGTGGTAATGGTGATGGTGGTGGTGATGATGGTGGTGGGGATGGTGGTAATGGTGGTGGTAGTGGTGGTGGTGATAATGATGGTGGTGGGGATGGTGGTGATGATGGTGGTGGTGGGGATGGTGATGATGGTGGTGGTAGGGTGGTGGTGATGATGAGGATTATGGTAGTGGTGGTGGAGATTAAGATGCTGCAATCATCATGTCCTTGATGGAGATGTTGTTGTGCATTGGGCGACGGCTCAGAGACACTCACTACAGAGTTCCAAACTTCCTCTGGAAGCAACGTCAGCACAAGAACTGTTCGACGAGAGCTTCATGTAATGGGTTTCCTTGGTCGAGCAGCTTCTCGCAATCCTAAGATCACCATGTGCAATGCCGAGCGTCGGCTGGAGTGGTGTAAAGCTTGCCACCATTTGACGCTGGAGCAGTGGAAACACGTTCTCCAGAGTGATGAATCACGCTTCACCATCTGGCAGTTTGATGGACGAATCTGGGTTTGGTGGATGCCAGGAGAACGCTACCTGCCAGAATGCATAGTGCCAACTATAATGTTTGGTGGAGGAGGAATAATGGTCTGGGGCTGTTTTTCATGGTTCGGGATAGGCCTCTTAGTTCCAGTGAAGATAAATGTGAACACTACAGCATACAATGACATTCTAGACGATTCTGTGCTTCCAACTTTGTGGCCTTTTCCTGTTCCAGCATGACAATGCCCCTGTGCACAAAGCGGGGTCCATACAGAAATGGTTTGTCGAGATCGGTGAGAAATAACTTGACTGGCCTGCACAGAGCCCCAACCTCAACCTCATCGAACACCTTTGGGATAAATTGGAACGCCTACTGTGAGCCAGGCCTAATCGCACAACATCAGTGCCCGATCTCACTAATGCTCTTGTGGCTGAATGGAAGCAAGTCCTCGCATCAATGTTCCAGCATCTAGTGGAAGCATTCCCAGAAGAAAAGGGGGGACCAACTCCATATTAATGCCCATGATTTTGGAATGAGATGTTCGACGAGCAGGTGTTCAAATACTTTTGGTCATGTAGTGTACATCTCTGTACATAAAACTGTCCTCTAGGATCTATACATACAATACTAGTCAAAAGTTTGTACACACCAACTCATTCCAGGGTTTTTCTTTATTTTTACTATTTTCTACATTGTAGAATAATGTTGAAGACATCAAAACTATGAAATAACACATATGGAATCATATAGTAACCAAGAAAGTGTTTAACAAATCAAAATATATTTTATATTTGCTATATTCTTCAAAGTAGCTTGATGACACCTTTGCATTCTCTTGGCATTCTCTCAACCAGCTTCATGAGGTAGTCACCTGGAATATATTCCAGGTTTCAATTATTAACATGTGTGTCTTGTTAAAAGTTAATTTACGGAATTTGTTTCCTTCTTAATGTGTTTGAGCCAATCAGTTGGGTTTTGACAAGGTAGGGGTGGTATACAGAATATAGCCCTATTTAGTAGAAGACCAAGTCCATATTATGGCAAGAACAGCTAAAAAAGCTAAAAGAAATTACTGTAAAACGTGAAGGTCAGTCAATCCAGAAAATGTCAAGAACTTTGAAAGTTTCTTCAAGTGCAGATGCAAAAACCATCAAGCGCTATGATGAAACTAGCTCTCATGAGGACCACCACAGGAAAGGAATACCCAGAATTACCTCTGCTGCAGAGGATAAGGTACTTTGAGTTAACTTCATCTCAGATTGCAGCACAAATAAATGCTTCACAGAGTTCAAGTAACAGACAGATCTCAACATCAACTGTTCAGAGGGGACTGCGTGAATCAGGCCTTTATGGTCGAATTGCTGCAAAAAACTTTGACTAAAAGACACCAAAAAGAAGAAGAGACTTGCTTGGGCCAAGAAACACGAGCAATGGACAATAGAAATCTGTCCTTTGGTCTGATAAGTTCAAATTTTTGATTTTTGGTTCCAACCACCGTGTCGTTGTGAGACGCAGAATAAGTGAAAGGATTATCTCCGCATGTGTGGTTCCCATGGTGAAGCATGGAGGAGGAGTTGTGATGGTGTGGGGGTGCTTTTCTGGTGACACTGTCTGTGGTTTATTTAGAATTCATGGCACACTTAACCAGCATGGCTACCACGGCATTCTGCAGCGAATTGCCATCCCATTTGGTTTGTGCTTAGTGGGACTGTCATTTGTTTTTCAACAAGACAAGTACCCAAAACACACCTCCAGGCTGTGTAAGGGCTATTTGACCAAGAAGGAGAGTGATGGAGTGCTGCATCAGTTGACCTGTCACGGCTTCCGCCAAAGTTGGTCCCTCTCCTTGTTCGGGTGGCGTTTGGCGGTCGACGTCACAGGTATTCTAGCCGCCACCGATCCACTTTTCATTTTCCATTTGTTTTCATTGTACACACCTGGTTTCCATTCCCATAATTATATGTTCTTTATTTAACCCTCTGTTTCCCCCATGGTTTTGTGCGTGTTTGTTCGTTGTAGGTTGGTCTGTATTTGTGATCTTGATTATTTTCCTTCTTGGAATATTTGTGGTTTTGAGTAAAGTTATATGAATTACTCATCTCTGTGTCCTGCGCCTGACTCCGCCTTACCTGCTACACCTAGACGCCTTACAACCTAGCCTCCACAATCACCCGACTTAAACCCAATTGAGATGGTTTGGGATGAGTTGGACCTCAGATTGAAGGAAAAGCAGTCAACAAGTGCTCAGCATATGTGGGAACTCCTTTGGAAAATTATTCCTCATTAAGCTGGTTAAGAGAATGCCAAGAGTGTGCAAATCTGTCACCAAGGCAAAGGGTGGCTACTTCGAAGAACATAATACATTTGTTTAACACTTTTTTGGTTGTTACATGATTCCATATGTGTTATTTCATAGATTTGATGTCTTCCCTATTATCCTACAATTTATAAAATAGTACAAAATAAATAAAACCCCTTGAATGAGTAGGTGTCCAAACTTTTGACTGGTACTGTGCATACTCCATGTGTAACTCTGTGTTGTCTGTTCACACTGCTATGCTTTATCTTGGCCAGGTCGCAGTTGCAAACGAGAACTTGTTCTCAACTAGCCTACCTGGTTAAATAAAGGTGAAATAAAAAATAAAACATAAAAAATACTGTATGTTACTTAGAGGTTAAAGTCTCGCTCCACGCTTAGTGTCTGTCATTGGGATATGTCCTATACTGAGGTTCCTCTATACGAGCTATAACAACATACTTGTCCTTCTGCATATTAATGTTATTTGTGCTGTGAATATCTCCCTCCCTCCCTTACCTTCCTTCCTTCCTTCCTTCCTACCTCCCTTTCTCCCTCCCTTACCTTCCTTCCTTAATTCCTACCTCCCTTTCTCCCTCCCTCCCTTACCTTCCTTCCTTCCTTCCTACATCCCTTTCTCCCTCCCTCCCTTACCTTCCTTCCTCCCTTCCTACCTCCCTTTCTCCCTCTCTCCCTTACCTTCCTTCCTTCCTTCCTACCTCCCTTTCTCCCTCCCTTACCTTCCTTCCTTCCTTCCTACCTCCCTTTCTCCCTCCCTGCCTTACCTTTCTTCCTTCCTTCCTCCCTCCCTTTCTCCCTCCCTCCCTTACCTTCCTTCCTTCCTCCTTCCCTTTCTCCCTCCCTCCCTCCCTTTCCTTCCTTCCTTCATTCCTACCTCCCTTTCTCCCTCCCTCCCTTACCTTCCTTCCTTCCTCCCTCGCTTTCTCCCTCCCTCCCTCCCTTTCCTTCTTTCCTACCTCCCTTTCTCCCTCCCTGCCTTACCTTTCTTCCTTCCTTCCTACCTCCCTTTCTCCCTCCCTCCCTTACCTTCCTTCCTTCCTCCCTCGCTTTCTCCCTCCCTCCCTCCCTTTCCTTCTTTCCTACCTCCCTTTCTCCCTCCCTGCCTTACCTTTCTTCCTTCCTTCCTACCTCCCTTTCTCCCTCCCTCCCTTACCTTCCTTCCTTCCTCCTTCCCTTTCTCCCTCCCTCCCTCCCTTTCCTTCCTTCCTTCCTCCCTCCCTTTCTCCCTCCCTCCCTTACCTTCCTTCCTTCCTCCCTCGCTTTCTCCCTCCCTCCCTCCCTTTCCTTCTTTCCTACCTCCCTTTCTCCCTCCCTGCCTTACCTTTCTTCCTTCCTTCCTACCCCCCTTTCTCCCTCCCTCCCTTACCTTCCTTCCTTCCTCCCTCCCTTTCTCCCTCCCTCCCTCCCTTACCTTCCTTCCTTCCTCCCTCCCTTTCTCCCTCCCTCCCTTTCCTTCCTTCCTTCCTCCCTCCCTTTCTCCCTCCCTCCCTCCCTTTCCTTCCTTCCTTCCTACCCCCCTTTCTCCCTCCCTCCCTCCCTTTCCTTCCTTCCTTCCTACCCCCCTTTCTCCCTCCCTCCCTTACCTTCCTTCCTTCCTACCTCCCTTTCTCCCTCCCTCCCTCCCTTTCCTTCCTTCCTTCCTACCTCCCTTTCTCCCTCCCTCCCTCCCTTTCCTTCCTTCCTTCCTACCCCCCTTTCTCCCTCCCTCCCTCCCTGTCCTTCCTTCCTTCCTACCTCCCTTTCTCCCTCCCTCCCTCCCTTTCCTTCCTTCCTTCCTACCCCCCTTTCTCCCTCCCTCCCTTACCTTCCTTCCTTCCTCCCTCCCTTTCTCCCTCCCTCCCTCCCTTTCCTTCCTTCCTTCCTACCTCCCTTTCTCCCTCCCTCCCTCCCTTTCCTTCCTTCCTTCCTACCCCCCTTTCTCCCTCCCTCCCTTCCCTTCCTTCCTTCCTACCTCCCTTTCTCCCTCCCTCCCTCCCTTTCCTTCCTTCCTTCCTACCTCCCTTTCTCCCTCCCTCCCTTACCTTCCTTCCTTCCTCCCTCGCATTCTCCCTCCCTCCCTCCCTTTCCTTCTTTCCTACCTCCCTTTCTCCCTCCCTGCCTTACCTTTCTTCCTTCCTTCCTACCTCCCTTTCTCCCTCCCTCCCTTACCTTCCTTCCTTCCTCCGTCCCTTTCTCCCTCCCTCCCTCCCTTTCCTTCCTTCCTTCCTACCTCCCTTTCTCCCTCCCTCCCTTACCTTCCTTCCTTCCTCCCTCGCTTTCTCCCTCCCTCCCTCCCTTTCCTTCTTTCCTACCTCCCTTTCTCCCTCCCTGCCTTACCTTTCTTCCTTCCTTCCTACCTCCCTTTCTCCCTCCCTCCCTTACCTTCCTTCCTTCCTCCCTCCCTTTCTCCCTCCCTCCCTCCCTTTCCTTCCTTCCTTCCTCCCCCCCTTTCTCCCTCCCATACCCTGTTGTCACAGCGCCAGTCCCCTGTTTGGCCGAGGTGGTGCATTTCCATCTCATTCATCAGTTAAAGACAGATAATCAGAAAGTCATTAGGGTAGCTTGACACCAGCGCTTGGCCCGGGAAGACAGAGTAATTGAGCACCGCAGAAGGGAAGAAAGTAGACACAGCCAAGACCAAGCTATAATGAAGGAGAGGAGAGGAGAGGAGGAAAGGAAAGGGAGAGAGAGAAAGGGGGGTGGAGAGAGGGGGGATAGGGAGGAAAGAGAGGAAGGAGTGGGGTAGAGAGAGGGGGAGAAATGGTGGAAGAGAGGGAGAGGGCAATATTAAAGGTGTTAGACTGAGGGAACGAGGGAAAACTAGAAAGATATACACAGTGAGACAGGTGGATTGGAAGAGAGACGAGAGAGTCAGACAGAGAGGAATAGACAGAATGATAGACAGGTAAATACAGACAGACAGAGAGAGGAGAGACAGAATGATAGACAGGTAATTACAGACAGAGAGAGAGAGGAAGAGACAGAATGATAGACAGGTAATTACAGACAGACAGAGAGAGGAAGAGACAGAATGATAGACAGGTAAATACATACAGACAGAGAGAGGAAGAGACAGAATGATAGACAGGTAAATACAGACAGACAGAGAGAGGAGGAGACAGAATGATAGACAGGTAAATACAGACAGACAGAGAGAGGAAGAGACAGAATGATAGACAGGTAATTACAGACAGAGAGAGGAGGAGACAGAATGATAGACAGGTAAATACAGACAGAGAGAGGAAGAGACAGAATGATAGACAGGTAATTGCAGACAGAGAGAGGAGGAGACAGAATGATAGACAGGTAATTGCAGACAGAGAGAGGAAGAGAGAATGATAGACAGGTAAATACAGACAGACAGAGAGAGGAAGAGACAGAATGATAGACAGGTAATTACCGACAGAGAGAGGAAGAGACAGAATGATAGACAGGTAATTACAGACAGAGAGAGGAGGAGACAGAATGATAGACAGGTAAATACAGACAGACAGAGAGAGGAAGAGACAGAATGATAGACAGGTAAATGCAGACAGAGAGAGAGGAAGAGACAGAATGATAGACAGGTAAATGCAGACAGAGAGAGAGAGGAAGAGACAGAATGATAGACAGGTAAATGCAGACAGAGAGAGAGAGGAAGAGACAGAATGATAGACAGGTAAATGCAGACAGAGAGAGGAAGAGACAGAATGATAGACAGGTAAATGCAGACAGACAGAGAGAGGAAGAGACAGAATGATAGACAGGTAAATGCAGACAGAGAGAGAGAGGAAGAGACAGAATGATAGACAGGTAAATGCAGACAGAGAGAGGAAGAGACAGAATGATAGACAGGTAAATGCAGACAGAGAGAGGAGGAGACAGAATGATAGACAGGTAATTACAGACAGTCAGATACAGCGTATAGAGAAATAGAAAGATTATGTTCATTTTAAAGGTGTAGACTCAGTGGTAAAATGTTATGTTCATTTTAAAGGTGTAGACTCAGTGGTAAAATGTTATGTTCATTTTAAAGGTGTAGACTCAGTGGTAAAATGTTATGTTCATTTCAAAGGTGTAGACTCAGTGGTAAAATGTTATGTTCATTTTAAAGGTGTAGACTCAGTGGTAAAATGTTATGTTCATTTTAAAGGTGTAGACTCAGTGGTAAAATATTATGTTAGTTTTAAAGGTGTAGACTCAGTGGTAAAATGTTATGTTAATTTTAAAGGTGTAGACTCAGTGGTAAAATGTTATGTTCATTTTAAAGGTGTAGACTCAGTGGTAAAATGTTATGTTCATTTTAAAGGTGTAGACTCAGTGGTAAAATGTTATGTTCATTTTAAAGGTGTAGACTCAGTGGTAAAATGTTATGTTAATTTTAAAGGTGTAGACTCAGTGGTAAAATGTTATGTTCATTTTAAAGGTGTAGATGTGGAGGAGAAAGAAAGTGAAGCCCTGCCTGAGTCATCAGATACAGGAAGTTTCTCCTGGAAATTGCTCCACGTTGCTCCAAATAGAAAAGAAAGTCCAATTGAATTTCTTCTTCTCCATCTCCTCCAGCCAGGCGAGCACACAGAGCTGTGTTTTGTTAGACTGGGGGCATTTTGTCCATTTGTTGGTGTTGCTCTTCTCTTTTTTGTGCTGTTATTTCATCAACAGCTCCCCTATCTGTCCATCTCACCTCAGAACAAAACACTGAGTGAGGGTGCGTGTGCATTCACACACACACACACACACACACACACACACACACACACACACACACACACACACACACACACACACACACACACACACACACACACACACACACACACACACACACACACACACATAAGCAGCTGCACCATTGAGAGCAGCTGCACCATTGAGAGCATCTTGACTGGCTACATCACTGCTTGGTATGGCAACTACACCATCCTAGATCGCATGGTGCTTGGGTGGATGGGATCAAAGACTCCAGCCATGGACAGTTCTATCTACTTCCGTACAGGAAGCTGTTCCAGAGCAACAAGTCTGACACCAACAGGCTCCTGAACAGCTTCTGTCCCCAAGCCAATAGACTGTTAAAAAGCTAATAGAATGTCTACATGGACTATCTGAGGTGACTCTTTGATTTGATTTTAGATTTTGATACTGACTATATATACACACACACACACACACACACACACACACACACACACACACACACACACACACACACACACACACACACACACACACACACACACACACACACAAACATAACACTTTGTATTTATAACAAAAAGTAAATTGCTTGCCACATGTTTTAATGTATTACCTTAGTGCCTCGTTGCAAACAGGATGACCATTTTGGGATACTTTTATTCTGCACAGGTTTCCTTCTTTTCACTGTCAATTATGTTACTATTGTGGAGTAATTACAATGTTGTTGATCCATCCTCAGTTTTCTCCTATCTCAGCCATTCAACTCTGTAACTGTTTTAAAGTCACCATTGGTCTCATGATACACACAGTAATCAGCTTTATTGTTAACTCTCCCATTGTGTTGCTAATGACAGTAATCAGGGTTCTCTCTCTTTCCCTCACTCTCTCATCTTGTTGTTAAGTCCAGTAATCAGGGTTATCTCTCTCTCTCTCTCGCTCATTGTGTTGTTAAATCCAGTAATCAGGGTCTCTCTCTCTCTCTCTCTCTCTCTCTCTCTCTCTCTCTCTCTCTCTCTCTCTCTCTCATTGTGTTGTTCAGTCCAGTAATCAGGGTTATCTCTCTCTCTTGCTCCGTGTTTTTAAATCCAGTAATCAGGGTTATCCCTCTGTCTCTGTCTCTGTCTCTCTCTCTCTCTCTCTCTCTCTCTCATTGTGTTGTTAATCCAGTAATCAAGGTTATATCTCTCTCTCATTGTGTTGTAAAGTCCAGTAATCAAGGTTATATCTCTCTCTCATTGTGTTGTAAAGTCCAGTAATCAAGGTTATATATCTCTCATTGCGTTGTAAAGTCCAGTAATCAAGGTTATATCTCTCTCATTGTGTTGTAAAGTCCAGTATTCTGGGTTATATCTCTCTCTCATTGTGTTGTTAATCCAGTAATCTGGGTTATCTCTCTCTCTCAATTACATTTCCAATATAAGGGCTTTATTGGCATGGGAAACATATGTTAACATTACCAAAGCATCATGTTGTTATGTCCAGTAATCTGAAATATCTCTCTCTCTTATCGTGTTAAATCCAATAATTGGGGTTCTCTCTCCTTTTCTCATGTTTCCGGTATAGAAGCAGATTTAGAACACTGTCCCTGTGACGCCTTTGCCTAGCGCCAACCAATCTATTTCAACCTTTAAAAATATGTAATTTCACTAAGTGCTTTGAAAAGCACCAGAAAGTTAGGGAACGAAAGGCAGAAAAAAAACAGAATGGGTTTTTATTTCAGAGTGTGTAAGACATGGTTTCAAGCAGAAGGTCACATGGGATGTTCACAGCAGTCTATTGAGAAGTTGAAAACGATGGAATTACTCTCCTGAAGTTCCTTGTTGGCTTGGCTGAGTCAGAGAAGGAATGTTTTTTTAACCACAGGTGGCCGGTGGCACCTTAATTGGGGAGTAGTAATGGCTGGAAGGGAATGAATGGAATGGTATGGAACACATCCAACACATGGTTTCCAGGTGCCATTCCATTGACTCCATTCCAGTTATTATTATGAGACGTCCTCCCCTCAGCAGCCTCCTGTGGTTTTAATGTACCCCCTCCCTGGATCAAACACGGACCCCTCCCTCAACACTGCTATCTAGTTCTCCCACACATGTCTGCTGAAACACTCTGGGGGGGGGGGGGGGGGTGTGTATGTGGGTGTCAGCATGAAACAATCAAGGGTCTCAAACACTCAGCTCTGAAAAGCACTTCTCTCAGCAGAACAGTGTGATACCGCTTTCAACTTCTCACCTAGCTACCATTCTCTCACTCTGCAACCCTAGCCAGGATTTATTACCACTCTCTCACTCTGCAACCCTAGCCAGGATTTTTTACCACTCTCTCACTCTGCAGCCCTAGACAGGATATAATACCACTCTCTCACTCTGCAGACCTAGCCAGGATATCATACCACTCTCTCACTCTGCAGCCCTAGACAGGATATAATACCACTCTCTCACTCTGCAGCCCTAGACAGGATATAATACCACTCTCTCACTCTGCAGCCCTAGACAGGATATAATACCACTCTCTCACTCTGCAGCCCTAGACAGGGTATCATACCACTCTCTCACTCTGCAACCCTAGCCAGGATATAATACCACTCTCTCACTCTGCAGCCCTAGACAGGATATAATACCACTCTCTCACTCTGCAGCCCTAGACAGGATATAATACCACTCTCTCACTCTGCAGCCCTAGACAGGATATAATACCACTCTCTCACTCTGCAGCCCTAGACAGGATATAATACCACTCTCTCACTCTGCAGCCCTAGACAGGATATAATACCACTCTCTCACTCTGCAGCCCTAGACAGGATATAATACCACTCTCTCACTCTGCAGCCCTAGACAGGATATAATACCACTCTCTCACTCTGCAGCCCTAGACAGGATATAATACCACTCTCTCACTCTGCAGCCCTAGCCCGTAAATAAGCACAAGGCCAACAGTCATTGTTTTCTGAGAACAATGCAAATACATAAAGACATCTGTATAATCCGACAGATTAATAGGAATATTTTGTTCAACATATACACTAATTGGATTATCACCTAAATTACTACATTTCTCTTTTAGAATACCTTGGTAAAAGTAGCTAAATATCTAACATAACATAACAGTTCAAGTCCAAACTGTAAGCACTTCCACTGCATGATAATACTCCAATTAACTTTGGTTACCTGATAACACAGCGTGTTGCCATAGCTACAGTAAAATAAGGTCACAGGTCAGGAGATATTCTGGACAGAGAGAAAGTCTCCATATTGTCTTTGATGACATCTCTACATTACCTGCAGTAGGACGGTCTAATTATACTAATCACCTACTACAACAGCTAGGAGTCTAGAATGTTGCCGATAGAGGTGGAATGTGTGAAACAGGTGCAACATTCTGTCAGGATGCAAATTAGAGTAAAAACTTTTTTACTTCTTCTAGATGAACTCAGAACCCACTAAGCCCATGTCCCCCCCCCCTCCCACTCTCTCTATTCAATTTAAGGGCTTTATTGGCATGGGAAACACAATTCCCCATATTATGTTATCGTTGCCAAAGCATGGGAAGTAGATAATAAACTAAAGTGAAATAAACAACTGCCAAACTCTCCCCTCTCTCTCCCTTTCTCTACCCAACTCTCCTCTCTCTCCTTTTCTTTACCCAACTCTCCCCCCTCTCTCATTTTCTCTACCCAACTCTCCTCTCTCTCTTTTTCTCTACCCAACTCAACCCTCTCTCTCCTTTTCTCTACCCAACTCTCCTCTCTCTCCCTTTCTCTACCCAAATATCCTCTCTTTTTCTCTACCCAACTCTCTCGATCTCTCTCCTTTTCTCTACCCAACTCTCTCTCTCCTTTTCTCTACCCAATTCTCTATTTCTCTCCGTTTCTGTACCCAACTCTCCCTTCTCTCTCCTTTTCTGTACCCAAATCACTCTCTCTCTCCTTTTCTGTACCCAAATCACTCTCTCTCTCCTTTTCTCTACCTAACTCTCCCCTCTCTCTCCTTTTCTCTACCCAACTCTCTCTCTCCTTTTCTACCCAATTCTCTCTCTCTCCTTTTCTATACCCAACTATCCCCTCTCTCTCCTTTTCTCTACCCAACTCTCTCTCTCCTTTTCTCTACCCAACTCTCTCTCTCCTTTTCTATACCCTATTCTCTCTCTCCTTTTCTCTACCCAACTCTCCCCCTTCTCTTATTTTCTCTACCCAACTCTCTCTCTCTCCTTTTCTCTACCAATCTCTCCCCTCTCTCTCCTTTTCTCTACCCAACTCTCTCTCTCTCTCTCTCTCTCTCTCTCTCTCCTTTTCTCTACCAATCTCTCCCCTCTCTCTCCTTTTCTCTACCCAACGCTCTCTCTCTCTCTCTCTCCTTTTCTCTACCAATCTCTCCCCTCTCTCTCCTTTTCTCTACCCAACTCTCTCTCTCCTTTTCTCTACCCAATTCTCTATTTCTCTCCGTTTCTGTACCCAACTCTCCCTTCTCTCTCCTTTTCTGTACCCAAATCACTCTCTCTCTCCTTTTCTGTACCCAAATCACTCTCTCTCTCCTTTTCTCTACCCAACTCTCCCCTGTCTCTCCTTTTCTCTACCCAACTCTCTCTCTCCTTTTCTACCCAATTCTCTCTCTCTCCTTTTCTATACCCAACTCTCCCCTCTCTCTCCTTTTCTCTACCCAACTCTCTCTCTCCTTTTCTCTACCCAACTCTCTCTCTCCTTTTCTCTACCCTATTCTCTCTCTCCTTTTCTCTACCCAACTCTCCCCCTTCTCTTATTTTCTCTACCCAACTCTCTCTCTCTCCTTTTCTCTACCAATCACTCCCCTCTCTCTCCTTTTCTCTACCCAACTCTCTCTCTCTCTCTCTCTCTCCTTTTCTCTACCAATCTCTCCCCTCTCTCTCCTTTTCTCTACCCAACTCTCTCTCTCTCTCTCTCCTTTTCTCTACCAACCTCTCCCCTCTCTCTCATTTTCTCTACCCAACTCTCCTCTCTCTCCTTTTATCTACCCAACTCTCTCTATTAGACTGCTGTATGTTTGGTGGTACTGTATTAGACTTGTGTATGTTGGGTGGTACGGTATTAGACTGGTTTATGCTGGGTGGTACGGTATTAGACTGGTGTATTCTGTGTGGTACGGTATTAGACTGGTTTATGTTTGGTGGTATGGTATTAGACTGGTTTATGTTTTATTGGTACGGTATTAGACTGGTGTATGTTGGGTGGTACGTTATTAGACTGGTGTATGTTTGGTGGTATGGTGTTAGACTGGTGTATGCTGGGTGGTACGGTATTAGACTGGTGTATTCTGGGTGGTACGGTATTAGACTGGTGTATGTTTGGTGGTATGGTATTAGACTGGTGTATGTTTGGTGGTACGGTATTAGACTGGTGTATGTTTGGTGGTACGTTATTAGACGGGTGTATGTTGGGGGATATGGTATTAGACTGGTATATGCTGGGTGGTACATTATTAGACGGGTGTATGTTGGGTGGTATGGTTTTAGACTGGTGTATTCTATTCGCTCTGTTCCAGGCATTATTATGAACAGGTCTCACCTCAGTAGCCCCCACTGTCACCAACTGACTTAGGGGACTCTTTTCAGGGTTCAGTTGTTGGGTCGTAAGAGCTTGGTATTGAATTGTGTCTTCAGGGTACTGTTCAAATGGTTTGGCTCTCCTAGAGCCTGATCTTCCTGCAACTTTGTCATTGGGGGTACAGTGTCTGCGGCCTCTGTGCCTACTCCTACTCCTTCCCCTTTATTTCCTTCCTGATCTCGATCCAGCAGGGCTACTCCATCTGTCAGAGGCCCACACCATCCTGTAAAGCGTGGGAGAGGGAGGATTTCCTTGTCCTTCTGGTACATTATACCAGGGGAATTGGTAGAAACAATGTAAGTAACCTAATTTATGTCCCTCTAACTGCCCTAAATTATCTCTTGTTAAATACTTTTCAAGTAATATGGCTACAGGTTAATCTGTCTCACCTGAAACCGATTCTTGTGGGAAGCTGCTCTAGACCAGCAAGTGTTTACAGTTTGAAACCTGGATAATATGTGTGAAATGCTTGATAATGTATGTGATATCAACAGAGAAGTATATTTTCTGGGTGATATAAAAATTGACTGGCTTTTATCAAGCTGCTCACTCAAGAAAAAGCTTCAATCTGTAACCAGTGCCTGCAACCTATGCAGTTTATCAGTCAACAAATGTTAAGGGTAGTTACAAACAGCACAGGAATGAAATCATCAACATGTATTGATCACATCTTAATAAATGAGGAAAAGGGAATGGCAAATAAGTTTGGCTGCACAACCGATTGGCAAACGTACTGCAAATTTAGAAATCATATGACTAAACTGAATAAAAAGAAGAAACCACACTATAAAACAAAGTTAAATGACATAAAGAGTGACAGTAAAAAGTGTTGGAACACCTTCAATGACAAACTCAGCTCCATCATTCAATGAATCAGATGGCTAATTCATAATAAACTGACTGTTATTGCAAACTACTTTAATGATTGTTTCATTGGCAAGTTTAGCACATTTAGGCATGACATGCCAGCAACAAATGCTGACACTACTGTACACATCCGAGTATATCTGACCAGATTATGAAATGCAATAATCCTAATTTCGAATTCTGTAAAGTGAGTCTGGAAGAGGGGAAAAAATTATCTTCAATTTAAGCCTACTAGAAAGTGTGTGCCCTCAGGCATGGAGGGAAGAACAAGAAATTCCTCTTCCTAAGAAAAGTAAAGCCCCCTTTACTGGCTCAAATAGCCAACCAATCAGCCTGTTACCAATCCCTAGTAAAGTTTTGGAAAAAATGGTGTTTGACCAGCTGCAATGATATTTTACAGTAAGCAAATTGACAACAGACTTTCAGTGCACTTTTATAGGGGAAGACATTCAACAAGCACAGCACTTACACAAATGACTGATGATTGGCTGAGAGAAATTGACTATAAAAAGATAGTGGGGGATGTTTTGTTAGACTTTAGTGCAGCTTTTGACATTATCGATTATAGTCTACTGCCGGAAAAACGTATGTGTTACGGCATTACACCCCCTGCTATATTGTGGATGAAGAGTTACCTGTCTAACAGAACACCGAGGGTGTTCTTTAAAGGAAGTCTCTACAACATAATCCAGGTAAAATCAAGAATACCCCAGGGCAGCTGTCTAGCTGTCTAGAGCAAAGCCCGTGTGTTTATGTATGCGGATGACTCAACACTATACACGTCAGCTACTACAGCAACTGAAATGACTGCAAAACCTAACAAAGAGCTGCAGTTAACTAACTGTACCACCCAGCATACACCAGTCTAATACCATACCACCCAGCATACACAGTCTAATACCATACCACCCATTGCACACCAGCCTAATACCATACCACCCCATTATACACCAGTCTAATACCATACCACCCATTATACACCAGTCTAATACCACACCACCCAATATATACCAGTCTAATAACGTACCACCCAACATACACCAGTCTAATAACGTACCACCCAACATACCCCAGTCTAATACTGTACCACCCAACATACATCAGTCTAATAACGTACCACCCAACATACACCAGTCTAGTACCATTCCACCCAGCATACACCAGTCTAATACCGTACCACCCAACATATACCAGTCTAATACCATACCACCCAGAATACTCCAGTTTCAGGGCTTACCAACGACCAATTAGAGTCAAGGAATAAGTCAGTCCTAAATATTTCAAAAACTGAAAGCACTGTATTTGGGACAGATCATTCACTAAACGCAAAAGCTCAACTAAATTGTGTATTAAATAATGTGGACATTGGATGAACACAGAGAGCTAACATAAATAACATGCATGCTAATCTCTCCTGGCTCACACGTACTTACAATAAACATTTCCCGACAAGGACATGGGGGGAAAAAGAGGGAACACAACATGTATTAGGGAATTGAAACCAGGTGAGTGCGACAACTAGACAAAACAAATGGAACATGAAAAATAGATCGATGATGGCCAGAATACCGGTGACGTCGAATGCCGAACACCGCCCGAACAAGGAGAGGAACCAACTTCGGCAAAATTCGTGACACACACGCACGAGAACATACACACTATACACATGAACTATGCACTATACACACACATACACATTAATTGTGGATAGATCAGCGGCGTCTGATAAGACAAGGGGCGGCGGACTATGTATTTTTGTAAATAACAGCTGGTGCACTATATCTAAGGAAGTCTCAAGGTTTTGCTCACCTGAGGTAGAGTATATCATGGTACGCCGTATACCACACAATCTACTTAAGAGAGCTGTCATCTGTATTTTTCGTTACATACCACCACAGACTGATGCTGGCACTAAGACCGCACTGAATGAGCTATTTTCCACCATAAGCAAACAGGAGAATTCGAGAGAGGTGGCACTCCAAGTACAGGGCGGCAGGTTGCCTCGTGGTTAGAGCTTTGGACTACTAACCGAAAGGTTGCAAGATCGAATCTCTGAGCTGAGAAGGTACAAATATGTTGTTCTGCCCCTGAAGAAGGCAGTTAACCCGCTGTTCTTAGGCCATCATTGAAAATAAGAATTTGTTCTTAATAACTGACTTGCCGAGTTTAAAAAAAGGTTAAAAAAAAATACAAAAAAAGTAGTAGGTGACTTTAATGCAGGGAAACTTAAATCCATCTTACCAAATTTCCATCAGCATGATAAATGTGCAACCAGAGGGAAAAAAATCTCTGTACCACGTGTACTCCACACACAGAGACGCAAACAAAGCTCTCAAACCATTTGGCAAATCTGACCATAATTATATCCTCCTGATTCCTGCTTACAAGCAAAAATAAAAGCAGGAAGCACCAGTGACTCGACCAATAAAAAAAGTGGTCAGATGAAGCAGATGCTAAGCTACAGGACTGTTCTGCTAGCACAGACTGGAATATGTTCCGGGATTCCTCCAATGGCATTCAGGAGTACACCACATCTGTCATTGGCTTCATCAATATGTGCATCGATGACGTCATCCCCACAGTGACCATAAGTACATACCCCAACCAGAAGCCATGGATTACAGGCAACATCTGCACTGAGCTAAAGGCTAGAGCTGCTGCTTTCAAGGAGCGGGACCCTAACCCGGAAACTTATAAGAAACCCCGCTATGCCCTCCGAAGAACCATCAAACAGGCAAAGCATCTATAGAGGACTAAGATGGAATCGTACTACACCGGCTCTGATGCTCATTGGATGTGGAAGGGCTTGCAAACCATTATAGACTACAAAAGGAAGCACAGCCGAGGGCTGCCCAGTGACACGAGCCTACCAGACGAGCTAAACTACTTCTATGCTTGCTTCGAGGCAAATAGCACTGAAACATGCATGAGAGCACCAGCTGTTCCGGAAAACTGTGTGATCACGCTCTCCGCAGCCAATGTGAGTAAGATCTTTAAACAGGTCAACATTCGCAAGGCCGCAGTCATGAAATGCATTACCAGGACTTTCATTTTCAACCTCTCCCTGTCTGAGTCTGTAAAACCAACCAACCAGACCACCCTGTGCTCAAGAACACTAAGGTAACCTACCTAAATTACTACCGACCCGTAGCACTCACATCTGCAGCCATGAAGGGCTTTGAAAGTCTGGTCATGGCTCATATCAACACCATTATTCCAGAAACCCTGGACCCACTCCAATTTGCATACCACCTAAACAGATCCACAGATGATGCAATCTCTATTGCACTCCACACTGCCCTTTCTCATCTGGACAAAAGGAACACCTATGTGAGAATGCTATTAATTGACTACAGCTCAGCGTTCACACCATAGTGCTCTCAAAGCTCATCAATAAGCTAAGGACCCTGGGACAAAACACCTCCCTCTGCAACTGAATCCTGGACTTCCTGACGGGCCGCCCCCCAGGTGGTAAGGGTAGGTAACACCACATCTGCCACGCTGATTCTCAACACAGGGGCCCCTCAGGGTTGGCTGCTCAGTCCCCTCCTGTACTCCCTGTTCACTCATGACTGCATGGCCAGGCACAAGTCCAACACCATCATTAAGTTTGCCGATGAAAGAACAGTGGTAGTCCTGATCACCGTCAACGACGAGACAGCCTATAGGGAGGAGGTCAGAGACCTGGCTGGGTGGTGCCAGGCCAAAAACCTCTAACTAAACATGATCAAGGCAAAGGAGATGATTGCGGACTACAGGAAAAAGAGGCCGGGGCAGGCACCCATTCTCATCGACGGGGCTGTAGTGCAGCAAGTTGAGAGCTTCAAGTTCCTTGGTGTTCAAGTCACCAACAAACTAACATGGTCCAAGCACACCAAGACAGTCTTGAAGAGGGCACAACAAAACCTATTCCCCCTCAGGAGACTGAAATGATTTGGCATGGGTCCTCAGATCCTCAAAATTTTCTACAGCTGCACCATCGAGAGCTTCCTGACTAGTTGCGTCACTGCCTGGTACGGCAATTGCTTGGCCTCCGACCACAAGGCACTACTGAGGGTTGTGCGTACGGCCCAGTACATCACTGGGGCCAAGCTTCCTGCCATCCAGAACCTCTAAACCAGGCGGTGTCAGAGGAAGGCCCACCCTAGTCATAGACTGTTCTCTCTGTTACCGCACTGCAAGCGGTACCGGGCCGCCAAGTCTAGGCCCAAGAGGCTTCTAAACAGCTTCTGTCCCGCAAGCCATAAGACTCCTGAACATCCAATCAAATGGCTTCCCAGACTATTTGCATTGCCCCCCTCTTTTACACCATTGCTACTGTCTTTTTTTATAATCTTTGCATAGTCACTTTAATAACGCTACCTTCATGTACATATTACCTCAACTAACCGGTGCCCCTGCACATTGACTCTGTACCGGTACCCCCTGTAGTCTCACTATTGTTATTGTACTGCTGCTCTTTAATTGCTTGTTTATTTTGTTTCTTATTCATATTTATTTAAAAATATATATTCTGCATTGTTGGTTGCAGGCTCAAAAGTGAGCATTTCACTTAAGGTTGTTTTCGGAGCATGTGACGAATACAATTTGAGTTGATTTGATTTTGTACTGTAGATATATGGAGGTGGTGGTGGATTAGGGGCCTGAGGGCACACGGTGTGTTGTGAAATCTGTGAATATATTGTAACGTTTTGAACATTTTAGAAATGTTGGGTGGGGAACCTTCGTCAGTACATGAGGACTTCAGGGGGCGTTATGCTGTGTTAATGATGTGGGGGATCTGGAGATTTTAATCCTTTTAACCTTGTTTTCAAACAATCTGGAACTATAGGCTGGTACACATGAGCATGAGATCTGAGGTCTGAATGTTGATGTGATGCACAAACGTGTAGGGTATTGACCCAATAAAGTGTTTTTCGAAATTCTAGTTCTCTTCATGGAGTACCATTGTGTGTTTCGAGTCCACCTCATGCCCTGTAATATGCTCCTCCTCCCTCTCTTTTCTTGTGTTGCGGGATCTGGGGCGAGCATATAATGTTGTGTATAGATGTAGCAGTATAGTAGCCTTCTCCTCCATTCTTCCTTTTTAAATTGTTCTCTCCTCCTGAGTTATCTGCATGTGGGAGTGATGTGTAATGACTCTGCTCTGTCTCTGTCTCTTTCTCTCTCTCTCTCGCTTACTCTCTCTCTCTTTCTTTCTTTCTCGGCTGAGCTCACAATTTCACTCTCTCTCGCACCCTCTCTCTCATTCTCTCCACCCTCTATTTTTCTCTTTCATCATCCCTTCCCCCCTTCGATCTCTCTCTCTCTCTCTCTCTCTCTCTCTTGCTGTCTCTGTCGCTCTCTCTCGTTCTGTCTTTCTCTGACAGTTGGGATGGAGCAGGACAGGTCATGTTAGTATGATCTCATTAGTCTGCACTTAGTCTCAGAACAAACAGCCAGTGGCCTCCTGTTCTAACAAATGGATACACTCATACACTACCCTAATGTCTCAATTTGTGTGTTTGTGTGTGTCTTTACATTCTAATGCCTCTCCTCTGCTCTCCACAATATGGGCTCCCGAGTGGCGCAGTGGTCTAAGACACTGCATCTCAGTGCAAGAGGCGTCACTACAGTCCCTGATTTGAATCCAGACAATCACATCCAGCTGTGATTGGGGGAATCGCATAGGCCGGCTCTCAATTGGCCCAGTATCGCCGGGGTAGAATGTCACCGTAAATAAGAATTTGTTCATAACTAACTGACTTGTTAAATAAAATAAACATCTAATGAACAACATCTCTCAGATTTACTTCTTTTTTTCCAAACATCACATTTAGATGTTGCTCCAAATGTCAAATTCTGAGGTATTGTTGCTCCTCCTTCTGCAGCTGCCCCCCGGGTTGTTCCTCCTGCTACAGCTGGCCCCCGGGTTGCTCCTCCTGATGCAGCTGCACCCTGTGTTGCTCCTCCTGCCGCAGCTGCACCCTGTGTTGCTCCTCCTGCTGCAGCTGCACCCTGTGTTGCTCCTCCTGCCGCAGCTGCACCCTGTGTTTCTCCTCCTGCCGCAGCTGCACCCTGTGTTGCTCCTCCTGCCGCAGCTGCACCCTGTGTTGCTCCTCCTGCTGCAGCTGCACCCTGTGTTGCTCCTCCTGCTGCAGCTGCACCCCGGGTTGCTCCTCCTGATGCAGCTGCACCCTGTGTTGCTCCTCCTGCCGCAGCTGCACCCTGTGTTGCTCCTCCTGCTGCAGCTGCACCCTGTGTTGCTCCTCCTGCCGCAGCTGCACCCTGTGTTGCTCCTCCTGATGCAGCTGCACCCTGTGTTGCTCCTCCTGCCGCAGCTGCACCCTGTGTTGCTCCTCCTGCTGCAGCTGCACCCCGGGTTGCTCCTCCTGCTGCAGCTGCCCCCCGGGTTGCTCCTCCTGCTCCAGCTGCACCCTGTGTTGCTCCTCCTACTGCAGCTGCACCTGTGTTGCTCCTCCTGCTGCAGCTGCCCCCCGGGTTGCTCCTCCTGCTGCAGCTGCACCCCGGGTTGCTCCACGGCTGTTGTCGGCATCTCGCGGCTGATTTTAAGTTTAGGCATTCATTCCGAATGATTAAAACCCCCTAGAGTCTATTGACGGACCGGTGCGTCAATCTAAGTAATTTAATTAAAAAAATCCCTTCAAAATCCGTCAGTTGAAGATAGAGATATCTGTTTTGCATGAGCTGCACCTCAATCCACCTCAATCTGCCGACAGCGCCTTCTGCACCTCAATCCACCTCAATCTGCCGACAGCGCCTTCTGCACCTCAATCCACCTCAATCTGCCGACAGCGCCTTCTGCACCTCAATCCACCTCAATCTGCCGACAGCGCCTTCTGCATCTCAATCCACCTCAATCTGCCGACAGCGCCTTCTGCACCTCAATCCACCTCAATCTGCCGACAGCGCCTTCTGCACCTCAATCCACCTCAATCTGCCGACAGCGCCTTCTGCACCTCAATCCACCTCAATCTGCCGACAGCGCCTTCTGCACCTCAATCCACCTCAATCTGCCGACAGCGCCTTCTGCACCTCAATCCACCTCAATCTGCCGACAGCGCCTTCTGCATCTCAATCCACCTCAATCTGCCGACAGCGCCTTCTGCACCTCAATCCACCTCAATCTGCCGACAGCGCCTTCTGCATCTCAATCCACCTCAATCTGCCGACAGCGCCTTCTGCACCTCAATCCACCTCAATCTGCCGACAGCGCCTTCTGCACCTCAATCCACCTCAATCTGCCGACAGCGCCTTCTGCACCTCAATCCACCTCAATCTGCCGACAGCGCCTTCTGCACCTCAATCCACCTCAATCTGCCGACAGCGCCTTCTGCACCTCAATCCACCTCAATCTGCCGACAGCGCCTTCTGCATCTCAATCCACCTCAATCTGCCGACAGCGCCTTCTGCACCTCAATCCACCTCAATCTGCCGACAGCGCCTTCTGCATCTCAATCCACCTCAATCTGCTAATGGGTGCCTTCTGCACCCCAATCCACCTCAATCTGCTAATGGGCGCCTGCTGCACCCCAATCCACCTCAATCTGCTAATGGGCGCCTGCTGCACCCCAATCCACCTCAATCTGCTAATGGGCGCCTTCTGCACCCCAATCCACCTCAATCTGCTAATGGGCGCCTTCTGCACCCCAATCCACCTCAATCTGCTAATGGGCGCCTTCTGCACCCCAATCCACCTCAATCTGCTAATGGCCGCCTTCTGCACCTCAATCCACCTCAATCTGCTAATGGGCGCCTTCTGCACCCCAATCCACCTCAATCTGCTAATGGGCGCCTTCTGCACCCCAATCCACCTCAATCTGCTAATGGGCGCCTTCTGCACCCCAATCCACCTCAATCTGCTAATGGGCGCCTTCTGCACCCCAATCCACCTCAATCTGCTAATGGCCGCCTTCTGACCCCACAGTGGATAGAGGAGATTCTCACGTACCCACTAATGTGACCCCATAGTGGAAAGGGGAGATTCTCACGTACCCACTAATGTGACCCCATAGTGGAAAGGGGAGATTCTCACGTACCCACTAATGTGACCCCATAGTGGAAAGGGGAGATTCTCACGTACCTGATTGTGTTCTCTGTTGGGTCTACGACCCCCACAAGTATCACAGGACTCATATGAAGGTAACCGTTGCCGGGAGTATGGTGGTAACCGATACCGTGAGTATGGTGGTAACCGATACCGTGAGTATGGTGGTAACCGATACCTCCCAGTAACCGACACCTGGGGTATGGTGGTAACCAATACCTCCCAGTAACCGACACCGGGAGTATGGTGGTAACCGATACCTCCCAGTAACCGACACCTGGGGTATGGTGGTAACCAATACCTCCCAGTAACCGACACCGGGAGTATGGTGGTAACCGATACCGTGAGTATGGTGGTAACCGATACCTCCCAGTAACCGACACCTGGGGTATGGTGGTAACCAATACCTCCCAGTAACCGACACCGGGAGTATGGTGGTAACCGATACCGTGAGTATGGTGGTAACCGATACCTCCCAGTAACCGACACCTGGGGTATGGTGGTAACCAATACCTCCCAGTAACCGACACCGGGAGTATGGTGGTAACCGATACCGTGAGTATGGTGGTAACCGATACCTCCCAGTAACCGACACCTGGGGTATGGTGGTAACCAATACCTCCCAGTAACCGACACCGGGAGTATGGTGGTAACCGATACCGTGAGTATGGTGGTAACCGATACCGTGAGTATGGTGGTAACCGATACCGTGAGTATGGTGGTAACCGATACCTCCCAGTAACCGACACCTGGGGTATGATGGTAACCGATAACGTGAGCATGGTGGTAACCGATACCGGGAGTATGGTGGTAACCGATACTTCCCAGTAACCGACACCGGGAGTATGGTGGTAACCGATACCTCCCAATAACCGACACCGGGAGTATGGTGGTAACCGATACCTCCCAGTAACCGACACCGGGAGTATGGTGGTAACCGATATCGTGAGTATGGTGGTAACCGATACCTCCCAGTAACCGACACCGGGAGTATGGGGGTAACCGATACTGTGAGTATGGTGGTAACCGATACCGTGAGTATGGTGGTAACCGATACCGTGAGTATGGTGGTAACCGATACCGTGAGTATGGTGGTAACCGATACCTCCCAGTAACCGACACCGGGAGTATGGTGGTAACCGATACTGTGAGTATGGTGGTAACCGATACCTCCCAGTAACCGACACCTGGGGTATGGTGGTAACCAATACTGTGAGTATGGTGGTAACCGATACCGTGAGTATGGTGGTAACCGATACCGTGAGTATGGTGGTAACCAATATCATGAGTATGGTGGTAACCGATACCGTGAGTATGGTGGTAACCGATACCGTGAGTATGGTGGTAACTGATACCGTGAGTATGGTGGTAACCGATACCGTGAGTATGGTGGTAACCGATATCGTGAGTATGGTGGTAAACGATACCTCCCAGTAACTGACACCGGGAGTATGGTGGTAACCGATACTGGGAGAATGAAGGTATCTGATACTAGGAAAATGTAGGTATCTGATACTGGGAGAATGAAGGTATCTTCTACTGGGAGAATGAAGGTATCTGATACTAGGAAAATGTAGGTATCTGATACTGGGAGAATGTAGGTATCTGATACTGGGAGAATGAAGGTATCCGATACGGGGAGAATGTAGGTATCCGATACTGGGAGAATGAAGGTATCTGATACTGGGAGAATGAAGGTATCTGATACTGGGAGAATGAAGGTATCTGATAATGGGAGAATGTTGGTATCTGATACTGGGAGAATGTAGGTATCTGATACTGGGAGATTGTAGGTATCTGGTACTGGGAGAATGAAGGTATCTGATACTGGGAGAATGAAGGTATCTGATACTGGGAGAATGTTGGTTTCTGATACTGGGAGACTGTAGGTATCCGATACTGGGAAAATGAAGGTATCTGATACTGGGAGAATGTAGGTAACTGATACTGGGAGAATGGAGGTATCTGATACTGGGAGAATGGAGGTATCTGATACTGGGAGAATGTTGCTATCTGATACTGGGAGAATGTAGGTATCCGATACTGGGAAAATGGAGGTATCTGATACTGGGAGAATGTAGGTATCCGATGAGAATGTAGGTATCTGATACTGGGAGAATGCAGGTATCTGATACTGGGAGAATGTAGGTAACTGATACTGGGAGAATGTAGGTATCCGATGAGAATGTAGGTATCCGATACTGGGAGAATGTTGGTATCTGATACTGGGAGAATGTAGGTATCTGGTACTGGGAGAATGTAGGTAACTGATACTGGGAGAATGTAGGTATCCGATGAGAATGTAGGTATCCGATACTGGGAGAATGTTGGTATCTGATACTGGGAGAATGTAGGTATCTGGTACTGGGAGAATGTAGGTAACTGATACTGGGAGAATGTAGGTATCCGATGAGAATGTAGGTATCCGATACTGGGAGAATGTTGGTATCTGATACTGGGAGAATGTAGGTATCTGGTA